>NC_084592.1:42926077-42943577 GCF_033807715.1 Cololabis saira | reverse complement strand
TAAATCTTTACCACTGACCCAAAAATGTACCCGACCTATGTAGTTAGTCACAATCTGGTAAAAGTATGAATACTATTGTAAGTCCTCATAAAACATAACGGATAAAACCATTGGAAAATGTCAAACTAGAAGTATCTGGTCTGCGACAGTTTCTTAGTGTTCCGGTTTTAAACTCCAGCTTTGCTGCCTACGGGTTAATAGAGATTGTAGCAAAACTGCATGGATGCGATCAAAGGTCAGCTTTTACTAGATTTAGGAAGCAGAGCACGAGGAGAATTAACTCTGTTTGACTTTTAGACCACTCTTACATAGAATGCATTAAGGTAACAGGTGTTTCTTGATCTCTTTCGTACGGTGGCCGAGACCCGCCATTGCGGAAAATTAAAGAAACGCTGCAAATAAAAAGAAATGCCGCTGCAAATAAAATAAACGCTTTGCAAGTAAAATAAACGCTGAAAATAAAATAAGCGCTTTGCAAATAAAAAAAACGCTGCAAATAAAAAAACCCGACGCAAATAAAAAAGCAACAACGGAAGTGAATTACCGGGGACTATTTTTGCTGATGCACCGGTGTTTTTTACGTGAGAGGAGAAAAGAAGACGAAGAGGACGTAAGTGAAAAGGAAGAAATAAGAAGAGCGAGGAATAAGAAGAACAACGAACGAGAAAATAAGTGAAAAGGTTAGTGTTCAACGTTGTTACGTGTAATTTTTAATGTGCAACACCGGTGCATCAGCAAAAATAGTCCCCGGTAATTCACTTCCGTTGTGGCTTTTTTATTTGCGTCGTTTTTTTATTTTATTTGCAGCGTTTCTTTTATTTGCAGCGGCGTTTCATTTTGTTTGCAGGGTTTATTTTATTTGCAGCGGCGTTTGTTTCTGTTTGCAGCGTTACTTTTATTTTCAGCAATGGTGGGTCTCGGCCACCGTACCTTCGGGATTGGCCCATAACTTCCTCCCAACAAGTTGCTCTCACAGCCTTCATCAGTAAAAGCAGAACATTTTTTTCTTGGCTCCGCTGACGGATCAGTAACATTTACCGATGCAGGAAGCAGCAATAAGAGCAACAGAAGCCGAGGAAAAGCACCGTGGAATCTGCGCACATTCAGTCAATGAGGAGGACGTACGAGAGCGCACATTAGGAGCATCTACAAGTTATACGCTTAAGTTAATCATCCTTTAAAGAGCAGAGACGATTATTAGTTATTCCAGTAAACCAGCAGTATTGTACATTTGTTACAGACTCGGAGAGAACACTAATGCCAGGAAAACAGGAGAGGCTTCTCAAAACTTCTCTCAGTTTCAGATCCAAAGCATGAAATCCTCCTGCAGGAAAAGGTGAAGTCTGAGGAGCGATCTGGGTTGAATGTAAGGAAGAAAATGTTCTGCTGCAGTTGTGCAGAAGTAAACCTGTAGAGGGCGCTCCTCCTCGGAGGTTGCTGGAAATTAATCAGCAGCTCATGGCTAACGAGCTTAATTAAGGCTGGTTTCACGTCAGTCCTGCGTCGCCCTCTTCAGTTCTTCACCGTGTTGTTCTGCCTCTTCCTGCTCCTCGTCAGCTTCTTGTTCCTCTTTCTCACTCAGTTCCTCTCCGATGACATCCAGCCATCCCTCCTGCCCGTTTAGCACTTCTTCTTCTTCTTCTTCCTCCTCCTCTTCTTCCCCGTCCTCCTCCTCCTCTTCTTGGACGGGACGCCTCACCTCCGGCAGCTGCAGCCGCCGCTCTTCCACCAGCAGGAGGCGCTCTCTCACGCCCTCCGCTGCCGTCGCCGTGTCGCTGGGAGTCCCGAAGAATTGTTCACTCCTAAAACAAACACAGGACTTTTAGTCGGGCACATCACACCTCGCTAGGAAAAAAAAACCTCTCGTTCTGTCTTTGTGGTTTAAACTTCATGTTTTGATTCAATTCAATGCCAGAACTTTAAATATAGAGGGTCTGCACAGTACTGGAGTTGTAAAAAAAAATCAGGGGGGATGGTGGATTTTATCATTAGGGACAGATAATTTGTGCTGATTACAAATAATATAATATATTACAAATAATAGCAGTGACCAAAACAGCTGCAGAAATACTGCAGGAATGACATAGCAGCAGTTAAATGCAGCCTTCTGTAAGCTTTAAATATCCACTGGGCTTACATCAAATACATCAAAACACAACAATAAAAAACAGTTTTCTGAACTTATCAATATGACTCTGTCCTTCACAGGATAAGTAAAATGGATCACTGCAAAAACTCAAAATCTTAACTAGAATATTTGTCTTATTTCTAGTTAAAATGTCTCATTTTAGTAAAAAAATCTCATTACACTTAAAACAAGACTCATCACTGGAAAAAACAACAATTTTCACCTGTTTCAAGTAGATTTTCTGAGATTTTTTTTGCTTGTAATGAGAAGATAAATCTTGTCCCACTGGCAGATTTTTCTACTTATTTCAAGTGAAAATTTACTTGAAACAGGTGAAAATTTTCAAATAAGTTATACGTTTTCTGGTGATGACTCTAAATGTTGAAATAGCAGTAAAACCACATTCATTGATGAAATGACATAAGGGATGGAAAGGAGGGATGGCAGTTTTACAGGGGGGATGATTTGGACCATTTTTATTTCAGGGGGGGATTCCATCCCCCCTCATCCCCCCTCAACTCCAGTACTGGTTTCGCCCACTGAGTGTCAGAAAGACTGAGTGGCAGCGTAAACTTTCAGTTTGAGCAAGTGTGAGTAAGGGGGTAAGGGGGCTGGTCCAGTGGGGAAGTAACGTCAATGCATTCCCTCTCTAAGAGCAGGTAGAGTATACGAGGAGCTGGTTGTGGAAGGATAAGTCTTGTACATGAAAGAGTGTGTTCATACCCGTCAGGGAAGATGACCGGCAGGGCCAGTCTGTCCAGGAGAATCTTCCCAGAAGAGTCGATGTCGTCCAGAGACTCGGCCTCCACACCTTCCTGCTGGAACACCTGCATCAAAGTACGAGGAAACATTATACTTTCATGTGGCCGGAACGTTGTACCAGTCTGGATCAATCCAGTCAGGGGTTTAAAAGACTCGGAGCACCAAGGTAAGATTTCAGTTTGTGGGTACAGAGTTATTCATTGCAAATAGTTAATCAAGAATTTTGTGCTGAGCACTGGGGACTTTGATTAACTCCCAAACTAATACCGTGGCAATCCAAATTACGCTAATTAAAATTAAATATGAATAATTATCATCAATTATTATTATTCAATAGCAAAAAGTTTACAACACTGACGTCAATTACAACATAAATATTGTAATTGTTAATGATGAAACTTTCTTGATGGAAAATAAATGAATAACGTCGATAATTTTAATTAAATAATGTAATTTAGTGAATAGAAAATGAAAAAAAATCTGTTCATTTTCAGAAATGACTGCTGAATGCACTTTTTTTTTTAATGTATACGCACTAGGCCTGTGTTGAAAAGATCGATTTTCCGATTCTAAATCGATTCTTATATTAATTCCTAAAAATCGATTCTTATGTCTAAAGATTGATTTTTTTTTTTTTTTTTTTCCATCATTCCATTAAAACTTTTGGTATTTTTTTGTTTATGCCCAAAAAAGGAATGTTTTGTTGGACACGAGAATAACTGGTGCCATGTTTTTGCTTTTAAATATGTTTAAAGGTATGAAAACATTAAAGTTGTCAGTTATAATTGCATAAATTGTCTATATTTCTTTTATTTATATACTGTCTTGAGGTTACATTTGCATAAAATGCTAAAAACCAAATTCTTATAAATGGGAAAAACTAAAACCGATTTCATCCGTCTCTGTTTCCTCCCTGGATCTGTTTGGTAATTCTGCTCCACGATGTTTCTGAAATCAGTTCTATCAGCATTCTGGGAGCTGATTGGTCCTTACAGCATCATTAGCTGCCAATACTTGCTGTTGAATCTCAATATAATACCAGTATTAATATGTTGCAGAACTACAGTCATATAATTCATGCAACAGCTCAAAAAACAGTTTTAATAACACTAAACCAAATCAATATCGGATCGAATCAAAGCGTGATAATCGATTCTGAATCTTAACCCTTGTGCTGTCTTTGGGTCAAGGGAGTGTGAAGGGAGAAGAGAAGGAATGAAGGAAGGGAGAAAAGATGGAAGGAAGGAAAGAAGGAAGTAAGTAGGAAAGGGAGGAAAGAAGGGAGAAAAGATGGAAAGAAGGGAGAAAGGAAGGAAAGAAAGAGAGGAGGGAAGAAGGAAGGAATGGAGAAAATAAGGAAAGAAGGAAGGAAAAGCAAATAAGGTAATAAAGGAACGAATGACAAAAGGGAGGTAGGAAGAAAAAGGAGTAAAGGAGGAAAAGAGGAAAGGAAGAAGGAAGGAGAAAAGAAGGATAGAAGAATTGGGTCATTTTGACCCGAAGACAGCACAAGGGTTAAGAATCGGAATGGAATCGATTCTTGACATTTGAATGGATCCCCAGCCCTAATACGCACTTAGTTTTGATGCTGGGACTCAAATATCAGCTGAAAATCCTGGCCTGTTATTGCAGACCTGGGGCTGGATTCACAAAACATTCTTAAGAAAAAAAATCTTCTCAAGTGTCATTTTTTTCTTAAGTTCAGTCTTAAGAAGAAAAAAGAGAAGAAGTCATATTCTCCAAAAAAGTTCTAAGTATTTTCTCAACTTTCTTCTTAAGTTTCTTCTTAAGAAAAAACTTAAGAATAAATGGTATTCTTGAAATAAAAGTTCTCAAATTTGTTCTTGACTTTTTTCTTAACTTTAAAACAACCTTGACCTGTCTTAAAATTTCTTCTGTGAAAAGGTAAGCATGAATGAAATGAATAATATATATAATTTTGTATACCAAGTACGTAGAGTTGCACTAAATAAAAACCCAAACATATGTAGTTTAATAAAATAAAATGAAATTCAATAGACTGATATGTTCATTTTAATACATTTATTAAAATTGTGACGGCTCTGATGTACAGGCGTACTGAATCGTTAATTTAGCATGCAGTATACAGTACACACTGATGCAGTATGTACTGTAGCATGTAGTACTTAGTATGCCATTTTGGATACAGCCATATGTTAAGAAGTTCTTGTTGAGAAAAAAGTCGAATATCGAGAAAAAAGTAGAAATGTTGAGATTAATGTTGAGGTACAATATCGAGAAAAAAGTCAAAATGTCAAGAAAAAAGTCAAAATTTCGAGAAAAAAGTCAAAATTTCGAGAAAAAAGTCGAAATACCGAGATTAAAAAGGAAAGGAAAAAGGAAGAAAAAATAGAAAAAAAAGGAAAAAAAACATTTCGGATACAGCCATATTTTAAGAAGTTCTTAAGTAGGAAAAACAAGAAATTCGTAAGAAATGACGGTTCTTAAGAAAATATTGAGGAATTGCACTTAAGAACTTCTTAATTTTAGATCTTAAGACATTTCTTAAGATCGTTCTTAAGAACATATTGGTGAATCCGGCCCCTGGAAGGTAAAGGCGTCTCACCTTCTCGGCGGTCAGGTGGAAGTTCAGCGCCAGCTCCAGCCTCTGCTGCCTCTCGTCAGCGCTGACGCTGAACTGCTTCCAGACCCGGTTCAGACGGGGCAGCGTGTCGCCGGAGGAGCGGGTCGTGCAGCGCAGGGACTGGCAGAGGACGACGGTCGCCTGCAGCAGCTGACGGCCGTAATCGTACGTGCTCTGATGGAAAAGATGAACATTACAAGTTTACACAGCTGGGTATTGTTTCAGGAGTCATGCTTGTGGGGCGGCTCCTGACATGGTTAAATTGAGTGCGTTTACATGGGAAGTTTAATTCCTCTTTAATTCAGAATTAAAATTAAATCCGATTTAAAATTAGTAAAAATTACCATGTAAACACCTACAGGACTGTCTCAGAAAATTTGAATATTGTGATAAAGTCCTTTATTTTCTGTAATGCAAAAATGTCATACATTCTGGATTAATTACAAATCAACTGAAATATTGCAAGCCTTTTATTATTTTAATATTGCTGATCATGGCTTACAGCTTAAGAAAACTCAAATATCCTATCTCAAAAAATTAGAATATTCTGAGAATCTTAATCTTAAACTGGTCCTCCCCCCTATCCAATCAGAACCGTCCCAACCCCCAGACCTTAAGAGGAATTGGATAAAGCCGATCAAACGTGTTTTCCATGTAAACCTCAATTCAGAATTACTATTTAAATTACTATGTAAACTCAAAGGAAAATAGTTTAATTCTGAATCATTTAATTCAGAATAATTAATTCCCAATTAAAAACCATCATGTAACCGTGGCCCGTGTCAGGAGCCACAACTGTTATGTTTGGAGACTTCAGCGAGCGTCTACCTGAGCCACGTCCACAAACTTCTTGTGTTTGTCCAACATGGTCCTGGTCTCCTGGGAGTCGTCGCCCAGTCGGACATGGGTCTTTAACAAGGCGTCCAACAATTCACCGAGCCACTCTACTGCCTGAAAACAAACACAAACACAAACACACACACACACCGTCATTTCACCATTAAGTGCTTTTTTCCCCCCGTCTTTTTCATCTTCGTCACCGTGTCCCATAGACATATCTACCTGAGCCGTACGTCAACGTCGCCGCCATATTGGATGTTCAAGACTGCGCTGTAAACTAATACAAGTAAATTGACTTATTTTCATAAAGCACCTTTCTACAAAGAAATGTACGTTTTACGTCTCATTTATTCACTCACACACGCACTAATATACTTGGGAAACAGTTAGGCACCAAAAATAATATATTTAATTTCTTCTCAGATAGCAAAAATAAGAACTTTATTGATCCCACATAGGAGTAATTCATGTTATATCAGCTATAGAGAACAAGGTAGTGCCGAATAACAATATATATCCCCCCTCACAAAAATAAGAAAAATAGAGAAACATATTTTTTTATCAACAAAACAAATTTAAAAATGTTCAAATAACAAAATAACATATTTGAACCATTTTTCAGACATTAAAATAACATTTGAACCATTTTTAAGACAATAAAATAACTGAAAAAATCTATAAAAAAATTGCTCAAATATGTTATTTTGTTACTTGAAATGTAATATGTTTATGTAAAATATGTTTTGTTGATGAGAAAATGTTTCCCTATTTTTCTTATTTTTGTGAGGGGGGATATATATTGTTTTTCGGCACTACCTTGTTCTCTATAGCTGATATAACATGAATTACTCCTATGTGGGATCAATAAAGTTCTTATTTTTGCCATCTGAGAAAATTAAATATATTATATTTGGTGCCTAACTGTTTCCCAAGTATATTAGTGCGTGTGTGAGTGAATAAATGAGACGTAAAACGTACATTTCTTTGTAGAAAGATGCTTTATGAAAATAGGCTCATTTACTTGTATTAGTTTACAGCGCAGTCTTGAACATCCAATATGGCGGCGCTGACGTTTCGCAGCAGCGGGCCAGAACACTCGATGGGGCGTCTACGTATATATGTCTGTGACCGTGTCCCACCTGTGAGGCGTCTTCTTCACATTTAAACAGCTGGACCATCTGCAGCATCTTCAGCCTCCGCACGTCCACCATGTCCTCGCACCTGCAGCACAAACGGATCACCGTGGTTACCTGAACCCTACGGGGGGGTCGTCACCTGAACATGTGCTGCTGCACAAACACGTTATCTATGCTACTATCACCTGAAAAACATCAACCACAGGCAACATAATTTTATTTACTAAGCGTCTATTACAATATAAGGTGTCTCCAGGATGTTCCCAGAGACCAGAACAAGTCGTAATATTACGAGAATAAAGTCTTAATATTGCGATAATAAAGTCGTAATATTGCGATAATAAAGTCGTAATATTGCGATAATAAAGTTGTAATATTGCGATAATAAAGTCGTAATATTGCGATAATAAAGTCGTAATATTGCGAGAATAAAGTTGTAAAATTACGAGAATAAAGTCGTAAAATTACGAGAATAAAGTCGTAATATTACGAGAATAAAGTCGTAATATTACGAGAATAAAGTCGTAACATTACGAGAATAAAGTCGTAAAATTACGAGAATAAAGTCGTAAAATTACGAGAATAAAGTCGTAAAATTACGAGAATAAAGTCGTAAAATTACGAGAATAAAGTCGTAATGTTGCGAGAATAAAGTCGTAAAATTACGAGAATAAAGTCGTAACATTACGGGAATAAAGTCGTATTATTAGGAGAATAAAGTGGTAATTTATGAGAATAAAGTCGTAATATTACGAGAATAAAGTCGTAATATTACGAGAATAAAGTCGTAAAATTACGAGAATAAAGTCGTAAAATTACGAGAATAAAGTCGTAAAATTACGAGAATAAAGTCGTAATATTACGAGAATAAAGTCGTAATATTAAGAGAATAAAGTCGTAATATTAAGAGAATAAAGTCGTAAAATTACGAGAATAAAGTCGTAAAATTACGAGAATAAAGTCGTAAAATTACGAGAATAAAGTCGTAAAATTACGAGACTAAAGTCGTAAAATTACGAGAATAAAGTCGTAAAATTACGAGAATAAAGTCGTAATGTTGCGAGAATAAAGTCGTAAAATTACGAGAATAAAGTCGTAAAATTACGAGACTAAAGTCGTAAAATTACGAGAATAAAGTCGTAAAATTACGAGAATAAAGTCGTAATATTACGAAAATAAAGTCGTAATATTAAGAGAATAAAGTCGTAATATTACGAGAATAAAGTCGTAAAATTACGAGAATAAAGTCGTAAAATTACGAGACTAAAGTCGTAAAATTACGAGAATAAAGTCGTAAAATTACGAGAATAAAGTCGTAATGTTGCGAGAATAAAGTTGTAAAATTACGAAAATAAAGTCGTAAAATTACGAGAATAAAGTCGTATTATTAGGAGAATAAAGTGGTAATATTTTGAGAATAAAGTGGTAATTTACGAGACTAAAGTCGTAAAATTACGAGAATAAAGTTGTAAAATTACGATAATAAAGTCGTAAAATTACGAGAATAAAGTCGTAACATTACGGGAATAAAGTCGTATTATTAGGAGAATAAAGTGGTAATTTATGAGAATAAAGTCGTAATATTACGAGAATAAAGTCGTAATATTACGAGAATAAAGTCGTAAAATTACGAGAATAAAGTCGTAATATTACGAAAATAAAGTCGTAATATTAAGAGAATAAAGTCGTAATATTACGAGAATAAAGTCGTAAAATTACGAGAATAAAGTCGTAAAATTACGAGACTAAAGTCGTAAAATTACGAGAATAAAGTCGTAAAATTACGAGAATAAAGTCGTAATGTTGCGAGAATAAAGTTGTAAAATTACGAAAATAAAGTCGTAAAATTACGAGAATAAAGTCGTATTATTAGGAGAATAAAGTGGTAATATTTTGAGAATAAAGTGGTAATTTACGAGACTAAAGTCGTAAAATTACGAGAATAAAGTTGTAAAATTACGATAATAAAGTCGTAAAATTACGAGAATAAAGTCGTAACGTTGCGAGAATAAAGTCGTAACATTACGGGAATAAAGTCGTATTATTAGGAGAATAAAGTGGTAATTTATGAGAATAAAGTCGTAATATTACGAGAATAAAGTCGTAATATTACGAGAATAAAGTCGTAATATTACGAGAATAAAGTCGTAAAATTATGAGAATAAAGTCGTAATATTACGAGAATAAAGTCGTAATATTACGAGAATAAAGTCGTAATATTACGAGAATAAAGTCGTAATATTACGAGAATAAAGTCGTAATATTACGAGAATAAAGTCGTATTTTTAGGAGAATAAAGTGGTAATATTATGAGAATAAAGTGGTTATTTATGAGAATAAAGTGGTAATTTATGAGAATAAAGTGGTAATTTATGAGAACTCTAACAGGAAGAGCTTCTTCTCCCTGTGTTAAAATGAGGAATATTGAGCATCTTGTGAAGTTATATTTTGGTATCGGTTTCACAAATAAGGAAATACTTCATCTTTTAGCACATCAGCATCAAATTATTATCAGTATAAGGACTTTAAAATGATTATGCAAACGACTGCGTCTATTTCAAAGAACAGACTTGGAAGAAATTGCATCTTTTGTGGAAGAGGAAAATCTTTATGATCATTGTTTCCTGAGAAACAACAGTTTAGTTTGGCCCTAATACTCCGTCGTATGATTTATATTTCTGCATCAAAGAAAACTTTCTTGTGATGTGCCGCCCCCATGTGGTCAAGAGTGGTAATGCTACACAGAGTCATCAACAGATCTTTCTAAAGGTTCTATAAATACATAGAGCAGACATTATGCTCATTTTGAACAGTAACTCACAAAAGTGGTTCTAGAGGTGATTTAATTCAGGAGCAGGAAAGAGATGTTTGATGAAAGTCTGGGTTTGATTCCAAGTTAAAGAGTCTCAAACGTAACTGGAGAGGAGGGGAAGTCTCTAAACAGGACCGTGTAAATGAGTAATATTTCCTCTACAAGGGAAGTGCTTCATTTCACTATTTTAATTTCAATTTTATGTTTGATTCATTGAACTGGTTTCAACCCAAATCTAGACGGCAGTTTCACTGACTTCAGTTCCTTTTTAAATGTGTTTATATTCACTGTCCTCCATATTTAAAAGAACTCATGATTCTATATAACTCTCCATACTCACTCAGACATATGAATTTTCCTTTTTTCTTTGTTCCTAGAATTTCAAAAGAGGTTGGTAAAAGATCATTTTATTTTAAAGCTCCATCAGATTGGAATAATCTTCCCCTCTTTTTTGAGTTCTATTACCTCTTTTCATTGTTTTAAGATGGTATTATATTCTCATCTTAACCCTTGTGCTGTCTTTGGGCCAAGGGAGGTGAAGGGAGAAAAGGAAGGAAGGAAGGGAGAAAAGATGGAAGGAAGGAAAGAAGGAAGTAAGGAAGGAAGGAAGGAAGGAAGGAAGGAAGGAAGGAAGGAAGGAAGGAAGGAAGGAAGGAAGGAAGGAATGGAGAAAGGAGAAAAAAGGAAATAAGGAAGGAAGGAAGGATGTAGGAAAGGGAGTAAGGAAGGGAGAAAAGATGGAAGGAAGGGAGAAAGGAGAAAAGAAGGAAAGAAGGAAGGAAGTAGGAAAGGGAGTAAGGAAGGGAGGAAAGAAGGGAGAAAAGATGGAAGGAATGGAGAAAGGAAGGAAAGAAAGAATGGAGAAAGGAAAGAAGGTAATAAAGGAACGAATGACGAAAGGGAGGTAGGAAGAAAAAGGAGTAAAGGAGAGTAAAAGAGGAGGAAAAGAGGAAAGGAAGAAGGAAGGAGAGAGCATGGAGAGAAGAAGAGAAGAATTGGGTTATATGGCCCAAAGACAGTACAAGGGTTAAAACAAATTGCCTACGTTTTTCATTTATTTATGTATTTTTTCTCCTTTTTTTCTATTTTTCTCTCTGTTCTGTTACATTTATTTAATTGTTTCGGTTATTCAATGAGTCTACTTTGTAACTAGACTTATGTGTGTTAGGGGTTGTGTGTGTGAGGGGGTGAGCAAGATGTCTCTGTTTGTTTTATGTCATGTATGTCTGTACAGTAATGTGATATATTGTAATGTTGTATGTTTTCTTGGGACCCCCTTGAAAATGAGATGTTACATATCAAGGGGCTTATCCTTTAATACATTCTGAAAATTCTGATAATTGGTCTGTGTTGCATTTAATTTCCTTGGCTCTAACCTTGTGGGAGGGATAATTAATCTCACTGTACCTGTGTATAATGACAATAAAAGTATTATATTCTATTTTATTATTGTGTTTCAGAAAAGCAGAACATGTACAGGACTGTTTCAGAAAATTAGAATATTGTTATGTTCTGTAATGCAATTACAAAAACAAAAATGTCATACATTCTGGATTCATTACAAATCAACGGAAATATTGCAAGCCTTTTATTATTTTATTATTGCTGATCATGGCTTACAGCTTAAGAAAACTCAAATATCCTATCTCAAAAAATTAGAAAATTCTGGGAATCAAACTGTAAGCCATAATCAGCAATATTAAAATAATAAAAGGCTTGTAATATTTCAGTTGATTTGTAATGAATCCAGAATGTATGACTTTTTTAATTTTTTTTTCTTTAAATTGCATTACAGAAAATAAAAGGACTTTATCACAATATTCTAATTTTCTGAGACAGTCCTGTATAAGGGCAAAGTAAAAAGAAAAGTGACCTCTGCTTGCGCAGCTGCATCTCCTCCATCACGGCCTGGATGTGCTGAACGTTGTCCTGCTGCTCTCCAGCCGGACTCTCTGCCTCTTCCAGAGCCCACGCCGGCTGGCTGCACATCTGCTCCAGCAACAGCGCCCCCTTCTGGCGCAGCGCCGTCAGTCCCGCCTCTGCATGGTCAGACAGGAAACAGTTAAATCAATGCAAGGTCCTCTTGGGGGAAGATGGAAAATGCTACGAGTCAGAGTTACAGACCGACTGTCTGGAGTTTCTCCTCCAGCAGTTTGAGGTTTTGCTGAATTGATGCCCCGTCGGTTGGAGCCACGTCAGCACAGAGCATGCCCAGGAGACCGTCCAGCTGCTGGGACAACTGTAGAGAGGAGACACTTCCTTTAGGAGGGAGTTCAGTAGGGATGTTACCAGTACTGGAGTTGAGGAGGGATGAGGGGAGATGAGGGGGGATGGCATCCCCCCCTGAAATAAAAACGGTCCAAATCATCCCCCTGTAAAACTGCCATCCCCCCTTTCCATCCCTTATGTCATTTCATCAATGAATGTGGTTTTACTGCTATTTCAACATTTAGAGTCATCACCAGAAAAATAACACCAGAAAAATAACTTATTTGACAATTTTCACCTGTTTCAAGTACATTTTCAATTGAAATAAGTAGGAAAATCTGCCAGTGGGACAAGATTTATCTTCTTATTACAAGCAAAAAAATCTTGTTCCACTGGCAGATTTTTCTACTTATTTCAAGTGAAAATCTACTTGAAACAGGTGAAAATTGTTGTTTTTTCCAGTGATGAGTCTTGTTTTAAGTGTAATAAGATTTTTTTACTAAAATGAGACATTTTAACTAGAAATAGGACAAATATTCTTATTTTGAGTTTTTGCAGTGATCCATTTTCAGTTCTGTGAAATTGAAGAAATGGTAAAAACAGAACATTAGAAGGGGTAGGACTAGAAAAGTTTTTTGAAACTTCATCCTACACCATTTCAAACAGGAAATATTTATCTACATATATATTTGTCTCTTTAATTTGCTTTGTTTTGCTTATGGTTTTTTTTTGTTTTTTCGGTATATACATTTTATGTACCGGTATTCTGATTATTTTTTTTGTTTTTGTTTTAACCTGTTTGAATAAATAATTAAATGAAATGAAAATTTTTACTTATCCTGTGAAGGACAGAGTCATATTGATAAGTTCAGAAAACTGTTTTTTATTGTTGTGTTTTGATGTATTTGATGTAAGCCCAGTGGATATTTAAAGCTTACAGAAGGCTGCATTTAACTGCTGCTATGTCATTCCTGCAGTATTTCTGCAGGTGTTTTGGTCACTGCTATTATTTGTAATATATTATATTATTTGTAATCAGCACAAATTATCTGTCCCCATATGATCAAATCCACCATCCCCCCTGATTTTATTTACAACTCGAGTACTGGGTGTAACAATATATCGTGCCAAGAAATTTCGCGATACAAAAACAACACGATACGTGTCTTGGAGGTGACAAACCGTAGCGCGATATTGGGTTATTAATATGAATTAATGAATTAATGAATGAATAGTCTTTATTTCGGTCTTAAGACTTGTACAAGCCAAGCCACTTTTACAAAACAAAAAATGAAAAAGTAAAATATTACATTGCTTTTGCCGAAAAGGTGTAGCTGAAGCCGTAGCTTATGCCCTTTTTATCTTGTGATCAGCTTAAATCTGAAACATTAGTATTAATCTGTGAAAACAAACAATGCATAAAGAAGATAAAAAAATAAATAAGACAAAATATAAAATTGATGTTTCACATTCTAGAATGTTTTTGATAATATACTTTATAATTATAGTGTTTTAAATGTATTTACAATATTTTCTAATTTTCCTGAACTTGTAGATAGAACTGCACATTTTTAGGTCGTTGTCACAAAAAACTCGCAAAAAACTCCTAATATCTTCCGAAGGACTCCAAATGACACCAAACACCTCTGGGTGAGTATACAACCATAAAAAATGCCAGAAATAAGGTCCAGGTTGTAAAAAAACAAACTTTCCCTTTAATTGATGTCCATCTCTTTTTAATATTAGTTCTTGCTGTCGTCGTCTCAAACATGAGTTTCAGCCTCAGGTCATAGTGGGTTTCTTTTATTTGGAACAAATCCTGAATGCAGTTTGGAAGAAGTTTCTGCTGGGCTTTAAAGGCAAATAAAACAATTTTCTGCTATTATATTTAATAAAGAGATTATTTGTTGGTTCATAATAGTCAGATCTATTAATTATCCTTAAAGCTCTTTCTGTAATAAGAAAATAGGGTTTATATTTGTTTTATAGGTGTTACCCCAAACCTCCACACAATAAGTCATGTATGGAACTATGAGTGAGAAAAACATCAAAAACTGTGCTCTTTGACAGAAGATATAATTTGTTTTACTTAATATTGCTAGAGCTTTTGACATTTTTGATTTTACACTATTTATGTGATTTCCAGCCAGGTTTATCATCAATTATTACCCCCAGGAACTTATTTTCGTATACTAATATATTGTGTTTGCGGGATCACGTGACGACCGCGCCTCGACCCGCGGACGAACATCTTACTACGCTCAGAAGAAACTAGTACCGTTTTGAGGTCCCGATCACGGGACTCTCGCGGGGTTTTGAGCTCCAAACTTTTTTTACATTTTTATTTTATTTATTTAATGACTTTTAATGCTTTTTAATGACCTGCGGTGACCCCATTACCTCCTGCGTGCTGCTGTGGAAGCTCTGCGCCGCCTGCAGGACGTTCTGCCGACTCTCCAGCTGAGCGGCTTGTCGGTAGCAGACGTCGCTGAGCTGCTGCTGTAAACCCTTCAGCTCCACCACCTCCTCCTCCTCCCCGGCACTGAGCAGGGCAGCGATCTGCTGGTTCAACTCCACGTACACGGCAAACCACTCCTGGAAACACACACGCATATGACAGCTTTCCATTCAGAAAAAAACAGCAAATATATTTGTATTAATTTCCCTTTGGGGATGAATTAAGTTTTGTTTTTTTGTGGCACTCGTGGCCTTTATTTGACCCTAGGTGGAAATGGCTAGAGAGAGAGAGGGCCGGGACTTGAACCTGCACGAGGGCCAACGCCTTCGTTAATAGCGCCGCTCCACTGAGCTATTAGGGTTAAAGGAACCATAAATCAGCTCCCGAGTTCTCATCTCGAAATTTTCGGAGCAAATTTCTTAAGAGGCGTTATTTGGATAAACTGAGCCCAGGTTGGGGATCTTAACGGTTACTTTTACGCCTGAAAAAATATGAAAACTTAATAAAGTGGCATATTAACAGCGCTACAGCTGAAATTAAAACAGCTTTTAGCTCTGGGCTTCCTGATATGGTGTGACGTTTGTGCAAACGTAACTACGCAGTCGCTTACGTACCCGAACGTAAACCACGCAGTGACGTAGCACGTAAAATTTAGGGGTGGTGCTGAAAAGTAGGAGTAGTGGGAGTATTGGGACAGGGCCCTGGGAAAATTACAAGTGCCCTAAAATCTGTGGCTTCTTTTTTAGGGCTAGTGGTAGAAAGTAAGGGGAGTATTGGGATTAACCCAATACACCCCCCAAATTAACCCCAAATTGAAGTCAGCCTGTGAGACACGTGCATGTGTTCCTTACGCTGTGCTGGCTCTCGATCTCCTCGTGTTTCTGCTGAAGGGCCTGAGCCGCTCGGATGGAGTCTCCAATGGCTTGGTGAGTTTTCAGCAGCTCTGAACCGGGACCCTGCAGCCACGTGACCACCTGAGGGAAACATGCAGCACACAGGTGAGATAAGCTGGAGGAGATAAGCTGGTCTATTGCTTATATCAATACTGTATGGAATGATATTTATTAATGACATTGCACTAGTTTATATAAGCAAAATTTTTTCTTGGTTTTTAGTTAAAATTGTATAAAAAAAATTGTATAAAAATGTATATATATCAAAAATATTTTTTTTTTGTATAACACTGACGATTTACAGCTGTACTTTGGGTTATTTGTGTTGTGGAAATTGAAAGGACCAATAAACTAAAACACATTACCTGCATGACCTTGGCGTGGATCTCGTCCAGCTGGCTGCGTTTGTTCCTCTGCCTGCAGAGCTCCTGGTAGCGGGTGTACTGCTCCCGGAGAGAGTCCAGCAGCTTCATGACGCGAGGCTGAGCCAGCAGCTCCTCCTCCATGGGGCACCAGGCCGGAGCTGAGGGGGAAGGACTGGACATGAGGGACGGGGGCTACGGGGGTTTAGGCCAAGTCTATATCACTATCTGTTAATTAAATAAATAGAGGGTTTGCATTGACGTCCCCACTGGACCAGCCCCCTTACTCACACTGAGCGGTAAAAACAGCTGCAACTAGTGGAGAAGACGGGATAACGGACGATTATCGGCTTAAATTAAAGGCAGGTGGACTTGACAGTAGGGATGGACTAAAAAATGTATCACGATGATTTCTGGCATTTATCCCGATAACGATAAAAATGACGATAAAAAAAATACCAATTCAACTCCACCTTTGTAACTATAAATCTATCACCACATTCAGTCTTTGGAGCCAAAACACTGCTCTAAAAGATACTAAATACTACTAAACTACACCAACGGGAATTTATCGTTCTTTCTTTCTTTCTTTCTTTCTTTCTTTCTTTCTTTCTTTCTTTCTTTCTCTCTCTCTTTCTCTCTTTCTTTCTTTCTTTCTTTCTTTCTTTCAGCCTCATTTCTTTCTTTCTTTCTTTCTTTCTTTCTTTCTTTCTTTCTTTCAGCCTCATTTCTTTCTTTCTTTCTTTCTTTCTTTCTTTCTTTCTTTCAGCCTCATTTCTTTCTTTCTTTCTTTCTTTCTTTCTTTCAGCCTCATTTCTTTCTTTCTTTCTTTCTTTCTTTCTTTCTTTCTTTCTTTCTTTCAGCCTCATTTCTTTCTTTCTTTCTTTCTTTCTTTCAGCCTCATTTCTTTCTTTCTTTCTTTCTTTCTTTCTTTCAGCCTCATTTCTTTCTTTCTTTCTTTCTTTCTTTCTTTCTTTCTTTCTTTCAGCCTCATTTCTTTCTTTCTTTCTTTCTTTCTTTCTTTCTTTCTTTCTTTCTTTCAGCCTCATTTCTTTCTTTCTTTCTTTCTTTCTTTCTTTCTTTCAGCCTCATTTCTTTCTTTCTTTCTTTCTTTCTGCCTCATTTCTTTCTTTCTTTCTTTCTTTCTTTCTTTCTTTCTTTCTGCCTCATTTCTTTCTTTCTTTCAGCCTCATTTCTTTCTTTCTTTCTTTCTTTCTTTCTTTCTTTCTTTCTTTCTTTCTTTCTTTCTCTCTCTCTTTCTTTCTTTCTTTCTTTCAGCCTCATTTCTTTCTTTCT
>NC_084592.1:42827936-42925577 GCF_033807715.1 Cololabis saira | reverse complement strand
GGTGGAGCTTAAAATGCTGTTAATTAAAAGACTTGAAACAAATAATGCATCAGTGTTGGCTTACATGCAGTTTTATTATGAAAGGGAGCGGTGAAAAGAGGAGGATGTCACCACAAACAAAGACTCCAGTCAGTGCCGACACACAGAGGCCGAGACACCGATGTTGGTGTCTGGGATTCAGCTCGGCCTGTACTGGGGGGTCACGGTAAATAAATAACCCCCCCCCTTTTATCCAGGTCCTGGTCCAGGTGCTTCCCTCTCAAAAGGGACTTTTTCTTCCCACGCTTTGGCTGTAAGGTTTTTACCTGCCATTTTTTACGGGTCAATGACGTGACGCTATATTTTCCGAAAAACAGATTTTTTTTTTTAATTCAAAAAAGGTTTGAATGGATAAAAAAAATACCATATATATGACCGACCTGTGCCACATATGGACTCACTTGAATTTTACAAAAAATACTAGTTATTTGGGATTTTGTTGTTGTTTTAAGCGTCAAAATGTCATGTGGTGCGACCGTCAGACCAGGACTCTTGTTCTGAAAACTTTTTTGAAATCACTCTAAATGTATTTAAATCAATCTTCTTCTATCTGGCATGATTTCAGAACTGTCTTGTAGTGTAGTAGTATAAGATTTATACACATTTATATTTACATCATAATATACAAACAAAGTTTTATGAAATATCATGTGATGCACCATTAAAATACACTGAAAAAAGATATCAAGATGTTAAGGAAATTAATTTATTTTAATATGAATCATGGTTGCCCCACATGACTTTTTTTTTTAAGGCTAGTGCCAATTCATCTCGACAAAAATAACTTAATTTAAAATATTTATATGAATTTATGTGTACACAACATTCTTAATGTTAGAACTACTGCAATAGATATTCTTTTTTTATTATTTTTAAGATGGACCTGTTGAAAATCCTTATTCGTCATTGACCCTTATGTAATATTTGCTTGGGAGTCATGCTCTCGGTCTAGTGCAGGGTCTTCAACCTTTTTAACCCAGGGACCCCTTGGATGAGAGAAAAACACGTGTCCGCTCAACAGCGTAGGATTTTAGAACATCAACACAGCACCTAGTGCCGTACTGTGGTGTATCACTCCGCCCAATCTAAAACAGACTAATACCTACAGATACGGTGAAACATCACGGTGAAGCATCGCGGTGAAGCGTCACATACAGGTGTGATGGTTTTAAAGCAGGAGGTTTATTTACCGGTCTGCAGGACGGTCTCGGGGTCGAAGGACGGCAGCAGAGCACAATCAGACCTACGAGACAGACGGGGGAAGTATAGTCAGCTTTCTACACGTGTGTGTGTGTGTGTGTGCGTGTGTGCGTGCGTGCGTGCGTGTGCACCTACTTGTCTATGGAGCTGCTTTTGTCGCCCTCGTTGATCGTCGACAGCTCGTCCAGCAGAGACGTCGACTCCTTCGTGAACTTCTCAAAAACCTGTAAAAATGTGTTTTTTAGTTATTCATACCCACAAACAATCAGGTGAGGAAACGGCTGCACTTTACAGGTTGAGTTACACTCAACCGCTGTTACATGTTTTTTTTTGTGGAAAGTTGAATAAACATTGGCATAAAGCAGCATATTTGCCCTTTCTCATGTTGTTAACAGTATCAAAAACATAAAAAAAATACCTTGAGGTAATTTAGAACAGCACAAAATGTGTGAATAATTTGCAATTATTATGCAATTAATCACATAGTTAATTACAGAAATAATGGATTAATTAAGATTGAAAAATTGTAATCGTTGGCCAGCACTAATATACTAATATATATATAATATAATATATATATATATATATATATATATATGTATGTATTTAAAAATGTATATGTATGTATTTAAAAAGAAGAGATAAATATGAGGGCAAAGTTAGTCATTTACAATAAAAATACAGTAGTAATATCCTGCTTGTTTGAGGATAAATAGAGGATGTTAGTGTGCAGGTTTCAGGTTACCAGTCTCTTGCTGAGCCAGTCTCCGTGGTCGTAGTCCAGACTTCCTCCAAAGTCGTCCGTGAGCTGACAGGGCTCGATGTAACGGGTCAGTTTATTGGCTGAAACCAGGATCACCTGACAGGAAGCAGAGAAACAACACGGGTTTATCAGAGATATTACTGGAACCGACACCTTTTGGCGCTTTTGCATTAGTCTCACTTCTCCCCGGTTCTATCCGCTATGGCCCCATTTTGCGCTTTCGCACTAGGGCTGAGACGGGTAAAGCCGCTCCAAGTCGATACTTTTTTCTGTAACCATTTCAGCCAGGTTCTTTGCGGGCTGAGAAGGGACTATTTCTGACGTCACCACCGTCCTCGCCACCGATTGGTCGGGGGGCGGGGCCGTCAGACGTTTGAATCAGGAAGCGGGAGTCAGAGCGAGGCGACTCGCGGCTCGCAGCGATTTTATTATAAAGCGCAAAACGTCTGTTTGGTGATCCAACTCTGAGGTGCAGATGTTCATAAACCTGGTGGCTGAGGAGAAAAAATTTAAAAAGGGATGCAGACGGGCTGTTTTACTCTCAGCCGCTCCCGGCTCCAGCTGATTTCTCATCAGCGCGACATGAACAAAGCGGTTGCGCAATCGAGTACGTCACAGCAGCTTCACCCAAACCTGCCCGCTTCTCCCCTGGCAATGCGAAAACACACGGGTGGAAGCGTGCCGTACCGCGCCGAGCGGAGCCGGGCTCAACCGATCCTAGTGCAAAAGAGGCATTTGAGGATTAAGTTCTATATTTTACAATGAATTAAGTTTAGCAGAAATTAGCATTTACAATCAGTAGTTTTAATAGAGGGAATGTGCATGACGTCACAATTTTCATTGGGAATTAGGTGTTTACATGGTAATTTTAACTCATTTTAAATCGGATTTAATTTTTAATTCTGAATTAAAGAGGAATTAAACTTCCCATGTAAACGCACTCAATCACTGTTTGTTGTAAAAAAGCAGTGAAGTGTGTTAACGTGGAAGAACTTCCACAGAGAAACAGCTGACATTTATTTCTGTTGAGCAGCTGGACGACACACACACTCCATCGCTGAAATGACTCACATTTCAGCCGAGCCTCCCAGCCGTGTGTGTGTGTGTGTGTGTGTGTGTGTGTGTGTGTTGGGATTTATCTCAGCAGCAACAAATGTTTCAATTTAGTTGATTTATTTTTCAGATCTTCGGGAACTCGCGGCCCCGATAACTCTGAAAAACCTCTGGCAGAAAAAAAAGGTGTGAAATAACGAGGGATTAATGCAGCGACGCCTGCTGTGAACAGAAATGTGTGAGGTAGTGATCAATACTGAAATATCGATACCAGATCTGTAAGCTCTAAAATAGATTCTCAAAGAAAAATGTCGATACTTCAGTCATTTGTGATATATATTATTGTTATCATTAACAGGAATACGGTGGATTCTGGTTCTGTGTAAATGACTCACTGCTGGTAGGAACTACTTTTTTACTTTTTTCATAGTAGTTCTTATTCTTGTTTATTATTCTCTTATTTAGTGATGGAAACACCTTTTTCAAACTCTGGTTTTCCTGTTTAACCTTGTGCTGTCTTCGGGTCAAGGAAGGAGGAATGGAAGAAGGGAGGAAGGGAGGAAGGAAGGAAGGAAGGAAGGAAGGAAGGAAGGAAGGGAGAAAAGAAGGAAGGAAGGAAGGAAGGGAGAAAAGAAGGAAGGAAGGAAGGAAGGAAGGAAGGAAGGAAGGAAGGAAGGAAGGAAGGAAGGAAGGAAGGAAGGAAGGAAGGAAGGAAGGAAGGAAGGAAGGAAGGAAGGAAGGAAGGAAGGAAGGAAGGAAGGAAGGAAGAAGGAAGGAAGGAAGGAAGGAAGGAAGGAAGGAAGGAAGGAAGGAAGAAGGAAGAAGGAAGGAAGGAAGGAAAGGAAGGAAAGGAAAGAAAGAAGAAGAAAGAAAGAAAGAAAGAAAGAAAGAAAGAAAGAAAGAAAGAAAGAAAGAAAGAAAGAAAGAAAGAAAGAAAGAAAGAAAGAAAGAAAGAAAGAAAGAAAGAAAGAAAGAAAGAAAGAAAGAAAGAAAGAAGAAAGAAAGAAAGAAAGAAAGAAAGAAAGAAAGAAAGAAAGAAAGAAAGAAGAAAGAAAGAAAGAAAGAAAGAAAGAAAGAAAGAAAGAAAGAAAGAAAGAAGGAAGGAAGGAAGGAAGGAAGGAAGGAAGGAAGGGAAAAAAGAAGGAAGGAAGGGAGAAAAGAAGGAAGGAAGGGAGAAAAGAAGGAAAGAAGGGAGAAAAGAAGGAAAGAAGGGAGGAAGGAAGGAAGGAAGGAAGGAAGGAAGGAAGGAAGGAAGGAAGGAAGGAAGGAAGGAAGGAAGGAAGGAAGGGAGAAGAGAAGAAGGAAGGAAGGAAGGAAGGGAGAAAAGAAGGAAGGAAGGAAGGAAGGAAGGAAGGAAGGAAGGAAGGAAGGGAGAAAAGAAGGAAGGAAGGAAGGAAGGAAGGAAGGAAGGAAGGAAGGGAAAAAAGAAGGAAGGAAGGGAGAAAAGAAGGAAAGAAGGGAGAAAAGAAGGAAAGAAGGGAGGAAGGAAGGAAGGAAGGAAGGAAGGAAGGAAGGAAGGAAGGAAGGAAGGAAGGAAGGAAGGAAGGAAGGAACAGGAGAGATTAGGGTTAACAGCTCGGCTGTACCGTGAACGAGCCGCTACCTCAGTAAACTTCTGACTTTAAAATATCTAAATAAATATCTAAATGACCTCTGATGTCTTGTTTCTTAAACTACGTAAAATACACACATGTTCTTTAGATTTACCGGCCACATTAGGTGTATTTGCACAAAGTATCGGCATCGAATTGGTATCGCTGATACCGGCTTTGAATGTGATTCAGTATTGGATGGGAAGTTAAATGGGTGGTATTGAACGTCACTAGTGTCCAGGCCGTCAGACAAACTACCAACCTGCAGGAAATCAGGACTTATTGTTGCGCCAGGTAAGATAAGTCAGAAACACTCACCTCGAAGCCCAGCCGGTCCTTCTCCTTCCAGAAGCAGAAGTGCGTGACCTTCTTATCCCAGAATTCATCAGGCTTCACCACGCAGACCAGCGACACTTCAGCTGGGATCACGTTCTGAAAACATCCACATCATCACTGCTAAACCAACGAGCTCTGGCCTCGTCAGTAAGGCTGCAGCGATTCGTCGACGTTGTCGACAAAAATCGATAATCAAAATTGTCGACAATGAATTCCATTGTCGACAATTGTCGCCAGACGTGTTTTTCCAACGGAGTGAGGCGTCTCACTTCAATACAATCTCTGCCGAGAGTCGTGCATGCACGATAGCGTCTCAGCGCAGCTGCAGGTAATGAAACTTCAAAAGTTTGGGAGCATTTTAGCCTCGATACGGCGAATAAAAAGATGACTTGCAAGGTTTGCAAAGCCGACGTTGCTTTTCACGGGAGCACGTCGGTAATGCATTTGAAGAGAAAGCACGTCGGAGTGTTGAACAAAACGGACTCGCATTGGTAAGATACTAAGCCCATTTTATTTTTTAAATTCATTTGTTTCATTCATTAACTTTGTTTATTTCATGTTATTTATTAGTATTATTTGAGCCGCTCAGCCTACTCTCGTTGCTATAAACTCAATCGCATATTGATGCTGCCGCAAAAGGCATAGGTGAAAAAGCTTGTGTGATGACAATGATGGATTTGCATCTAACTTTCAGTCAGGTTCCTATGAACTGTCAATTATCCATCAAGCCCCACAATGATCATGTTAACATTAAATCAGATACAGGCACAGGAGTTGGCAGTCAGCAAGTATTGTTAAGCAATATATGAATGATCTGGGTCTTTGCGATACATGGCGCTCTTTACACCCAACCCTTAGGAACTACACTTTTTTCTCAGCCGTTCACCACTCATACTCTAGGTTAGATTATTTTCTAGTCAGTAGCTCTCTGATGAGAGATATCTCAGAATCACAAATACACCCAATCAATATTAGCGATCACGCACCTGTTTCTTTCACTCTGGGGAAGAGGGGGAGCGTATCATCCTCCAAAGTTTGGAGATTTAATACATCATTACTCAAAGACCCCGACTTTACTAACTTTTTTAAGAAAGAATGGGACATTTTTTTGCAAATTAACGACCAGCCGGAAATATCAGCAAGCGTTCTATGGGAAGCAGGGAAAGCAGTAATGCGAGGCAAAATAATTTCCTTTTCGTCAAATAAAAAAAGAAAAGACAACTTAAAAACAAAAGAATTAGAAGGTGAAATAAAGACGCTAGAGGAGGCCTTCCAGACTTCTGCAGATGAACGAATCCTTACCAAAATAAGGAAAACTAAAATAGAATTAAATAAAATAATTGACGCAAAAACGCAGTTTCTAGTACAAAGGCTTCGCCTGGAAAACTTTGCACATGCTAACAGATCAGGAAAATATTTAGCCAATCAATTAAAAATAAACAAAGAAAAAACAACCATAACATCTATTAAGGACCAGTCAGGGGAAGTTACACATGATCCCTGTTTAATAAATTCAGTCTTTAGAGACTTTTACTGTAAATTATACTCGTCACAAATTGAACCATCTGATCAATCCATTAATGAGTTTCTTGGAGACATTAATCTGCCGAAGTTACATCAGGAACAGGTTACGAATTTAGATTCACCACTCTCAATAGGAGAACTCCATGAAGCTCTTCAACATATGCCCAATAATAAAGCTCCGGGCCCAGATGGTTTCCCAGCTGAATTTTATAAGGAATTCTGAGCATATTAGCACCAACATTTTATAAAATGATTCTAAATATTAGGGAAAATAAAAGCTTACCCTTAAATATGAACTCTGCTAATATTAGTCCTTTTATTAAAACCGGATAAAGATCCCTTGCTCCCATCGAGCTACCCGCCCAATTTCATTGATAAATGTAGACCTTAAAATAATTAGCAAGGCCCTTACTGAACGTCTGAAAAGAGTCACCCCTTCTATTATACATCCGGATCAAACAGGCTTTATTAAAGGTAGACATTCCTCTACTAATATTCGCAGATTATTAAATATTATAGATTATTCCAGTATCAATAAACAGGAAACTACTATTATATCCTTAGACGCGGAAAAAGCATTTGATAAGGTAAATTGGAAGTTTCTATTGGCAACCTTACATAAATTTGGATTTGGTGAATCTTTCATTGACTGGGTAAAAATATTATACAGCTCTCCCAAGGCACGTGTAAGGACAAATGATCAAATCTCTACAAGTTTTACCTTGCAAAGAGGCACTAGACAGGGTTGCCCTCTATCTCCCTCATTATTTGCAATATTTATCGAACCTTTAGCAGCAGCTATTAGACAAAATCAAAATATTAAAAGGTATACAATGCAAAATAGTAGAGCACAAAATAAGTCTTTATGCGGATGACGTACTCCTCTTCCTCCAGAACTCACGATCTTCACTATCACAGACAATCGCACTTATAGAGGGATTTTCATCTCTGTCTGATTATTCTATTAATTGGTCTAAATCCACCGTTTTGTGCGTGAACTGCAATTTTAGGAATATATCCAATACTCAATTACAATCAGGGAACATTAGATATTTAGGCATAAAACATCTCCCCTAGGCTGTCAGAGTTAATAAAATTAAATTATGTTTCAGCTTATAAAGAAAATAGAAGATGATCTTGCTAGATGGAGCTCTCTCCCCATTTCACTCATGGGTAGAATAGCCACCATTAAAATGATGGTTTTACCAAAAGTAAATTATTTTTTCTCAATGATACCATTCAAACCCCCTATTTCCTGGTTTAAATCGCTGGACTCAGGTGTTTCAAAATTTCTGTGGAAAAATAAAACTCCACGCATTAGTTTAAAGACATTGCAGAAATCTAAAGAATATGGAGGTTTAGAGCTACCTAATTTTCAGTATTACTTCCTTGCCAATAAATTACAGTATATTGTAAAATGGTCAAAAGATCATCCTTTAGATAGTCAATGGCTGGACTCAGAGCAAGTGTTTTGCAACGAACTAGAAATCTCAGAGTTACCATTTATTAGTCAAAGTATCAAACGTCATCAATGTTTCAAAAGCATTAATATTAGCACAACTTTATCAGCTTGGTGGAAATTTCTTAAAGTAGCTAAAATTTCACTTTTTCCATGTGACCGTACACCCATATGGAACAACCCAGACATTGTGAAAAATGATAAAAAGATGGTTAACTTCGTTCAATGGAGAGATCAAGGAATACGGTATTTACAGCACGTAATTGTAGGAGGACAGTTTGTACCTTTCAATACACTTATGGTTCAATACGGAGTTAGCAGGAGTAAATTTTTAGAGTATCAACAACTCAAGGCCATAATAAATAAAACATACAAAATTAGACAATTAGACTTACAACTTCCCGCTAAGATAATAGATTTATTAAATCTAAGCAATTTAAAGTTGTTATCAAAACTTTACAGGTTAGTGTCTAAACTGGACGAGTCAGTCTCTCTCCCGATCTCCAAGTGGGAGGCGGATCTCTCTCTGAATACCGACCAGCTTTCTTGGTCACAAATATGCTTAAATACGTTTACTATGACTAAAAACCCAAACTTACAACTTATACAGTATAAAGTTCTTCATAGAATACATTATACTGGACAAAGGATGTTCCAGATGGGCTTTGTCACCTCTAATATCTGTTCACAGTGCACAGAGAACACCCCAGATAATTATATGCATGCTTTATGGTTCTGTACACCGGTTACAGAGGTTCTGGAAGGAGATTTGTGAGGATTTATCCACATGGATCGACCACAGAATCCCAGTGTGCCCCACGGTATGTATATTAGGTCACCTGGGAGACATTCAAATAGAACCTAATTGGACACACCGGGTTCTCACTGCTTTATGTATCGCAAAGAAAACCATTCTAGTAAATTGGAAACAAAAATCCAGTTTATGTATTAACCATTTTAGGAATCTTTTATCAGATCATATTAGTAGTGAGATAATGTCTGCCTCCACTGAACAACACTCGGCTGAATTGCACTCTCTGTGGTCCCCGATTATTGGCCTCGTTACCTAGTGGGGGCGGGGGGGGGTGTGATCTCGTAGCCCTTGGGGTTGGGGGTCGGCTTGGGGGGTCTGGGGCGCGGGCCTCTGGTGGCCCCTGGGGGGCGGTGGGTGGGGCCGCGGGGTCCCTGTCCCTGGCCGGTGGGGGCCTTGGGGGCCTGTGGGGGGGGGTACCTCATGGCGGTGGGGGGGGGGTGGCGTGGGGAGGGCTCGGGCGGGGGGCGGTGGCTTGGGCGTCTCCGGGCCTCCTGGGGGGGGCTGGGCCGTGGACGTGGGGGTCCCACCCGGAGGGCCCGGTCCTGCCTGGGTGGGGGTGGCTGTCTGCGCTGGGGGGGCATTGCTGCCTTGGTCCTCCGTCGCTGGGCGGGGGCCAAGTGCCCTGCGGATGTGGGGACTCTGTGACCCTTGGGGTGTCCGCCGGGGTGGCCTCGGGGGGGGGGGGTGGGGCCGGGTCCGGAGATCGGGCCTCCCCTGACCGGGGGGTGCACGGGCGGGCGCGGCGGGGCCATTCCCAGGTATCTATGTCTTATGTTGTCAGTATGAATGGGAGGATGTTGGACCGTTTCCCCCTCCGTCTGGGGCTCCGGGGCGGCTCCGGGGGCGCCCGTGGAGGTACGGTGGGGCCCTGGCCCGGCTCGGGGGGGCCGGCCCCCGTCTACTGGATGGCCGGTGGGGGGACGCGGGTGTCTTATCAGGGCCGGCTTTGCTGGTCCTGCCTCCTGGCTTCGGCCTCCGCTCCCCCTCTTGCCCCCCCTACACGATTCATACGCACATAGGCGAAAGGCGGGGGGTCCGGGTCGTGGGGGGCACTGTCCCGCGTGGCCCGGCACTCCCCGCCTCACGGTTTTAACAGCAAACTAGACACTGCACATTCAACACTTTATAAATACACTTGACAAGGACACGTAGTTCGGGAGGGGGGGGGGGGGGGTCGGTGTCAATCGATACTTGGCCCTCCCTCCTCCCTGTTTTTATGGCATTAATCACATGCACTCAACACAAGGGGCGGGAGGGGGTCCCACATCACCCGCGTTCCCTCACCGGCCTGGGCCTCGGACAGGTGGGTCGGGTTACCCGGGCCTGGCGGGGCCCGCCGTGCAGCCTGGGGTGCCTTCTGGCGGTGCTGGACCCCCCCGGGGAGGGGGAAACGGTGCGTGATTGTATGTCTGTGTCGGTGAGAATGCGGTATGGAAGGGTCCTGCCATGGAGGATTTGAGCCTCCATTGGCAGGACATCAAAAACTTAATAATTTATCAGTATTATATTATACAAAGATGGTTATTATTATTATTATTATTATTAGTATTATTATTATTATTATGTATAGTATATTATATTATTATTAGTATAGGTATCGGATAGGTGAATGGATGAATGAATGGGATGCCTGGGTCTGGGGCCCTCCGTTGTCGGGCCTGCGCGGGTGTCGCCTTGTTGGGGGGTTCCCTCTCTCCGGGCCCGTCTCCGGTCCCCCCCGCTGCCTCTACGGCGGGGCGCCCCTCTGGTCTTGGAGGGCCACTTTCGTGGGGGACGGGTGCGCCTGCCCGCGTCGGCGGCCGGGGCGGCTCTGTCTCTCCGGGCAGGCTGGCCCCCTGCCGGGTGGGGGTCGTTGGCCTGAAGGGTGAGGGCCTCCTGGCCGCGTGTCCGGCCCGGACCGGGTGGCCGGGGATTGCCTGGGTCGCGTTCCGCCGCCGCGGGATCCCTGGCTGCTTCTTTCCGCGCCGTGGGGGCCCCGCCCGCGGGCCCCCTCGGCCGCCGCCGGGTGGGGGGGGGGGGCCTCGCAGGCGGTGGGTTGCCTCCCTCCTACTTCTCCCCTCTGTGGGGTTGCCGGTGGCCTGGGTTCCGGGCTCTTCCTTGTCGGCCTCTGGTCTCGCGGGTGGCGGGGTTGCTCCCCCCCCTCCCCCACTATAGATACACTTCAGGTGGAGCTTTGTTTGGTTTATTACACACACACACACACACACATATAGTCATTTAGTCACACACACACACACACCCACCCACCCACCCACCCACCCACACACCCACACACCCACACACCCACACACACACACACACACACACACACACACACACACACACACCCACACACACACACACACACACACACACACACACACACACACACACACACACACACACACACACTGCGATCAGATCTCAAGATTTAGGTCGATTGCTGTTCGTGTTTTGGTTGGCTCCGTGCCGGTTTTCGTGCTTTGTTTGTGGTTTTTTGTTGCAGATTTCCAGTGCTTGACGTGTGTCTCCGTGTGTTCCTGCTTCCTGGATTGGCAGTGGATGTCGTCACCCCCCCCCCCCCCCCCAAAAAAAAAAAAAAAAAAAACACGTATGTGTATATTTATGTATGTGTACGCATATGTGTGCGTATATATATGTATATATTACATATAGTAATAATGCACATATATACACTTTTGGTTTCTACCGTCATGGTATCAATCAATAATATGTGTGCAGACAAGGTAAAAAAAAAAAAAAAAAAAAAAAAACATTAAATCAGATAGATTTGTCTGGACTTTTCTCTTGCGGGACGGGAGAAGACACTAAATCAATGCATCTCTATTATTGTGCGCCGTGCGGGCATAAATTCTCAGAGTTTTGCAGGTGTGGGCGGGAGCAGGATGAAGAAAACAGTCCTGCTATAGCAGGGCTCTAGTGCATCTTTCTTGTGTTTATTATCATTTGCCACATAATTAAAGCAACCTCATACTAAGTTTTTTAAAAATTACTAATTATCCGATTAGTCGACTAATCGTTTCAATAGTCGCGTCGTACCTGCAGCATCAGCACCACAGTCTTCACGATGTTCCAGGGAGACTTCCTGCCGTCCACAATGACGGTGAAAGCCGCGAGCCTTGCACTTGTCACTGCAGAGGAAAAAACACATTCACTGCGTTGAACAGGCTCACCGGCAGTTTCCTGCTTTGAAACATTCGTTAGCTGGTTGGTTAGTTGTTGGTTAGTAGGAATAAACTCTCATTTCTCTCTTCATTACACTGAATGAATTAATCCCTAATCAGAAATGCACTTTTGAGCAGACCAACTACTTATTATTCTCATTATGACCCTGAACTGCTGTAGTCTAAGTCCTCAGCAGTTGCTATGGTGATGACAAGATGTTTAAAGAGAGTATTAATAACTGACTAAAAAAAATAAAAAATAAATAAAAAAGTCATAACTGGCATTTAAAAGAACTAATAAAATAATCGGTGCGTCCGAAATGCACACTAAGCAGTATATACTCAAAAAGTATACTTCATTTCGGCACAGTTTTGAGTAAATATCAGTAGTATGCATTAATTCGGACGTAACTACTCAGAGACACACGGCACTTCCTGCCGTTGGGAGGGGGAGTTGTTACCATGGTAACAGCAGCAGTAGCAGCACCGCTCCACTATTTCCCCTTTATCCTGGCCCAAACAAGATGACATTATATAATATTATTATAAACGAATATTATAAAATTAATATACTTAATATTTTACTCAAAAAATATATGTATCTGTGCAGCACTTAGCAACCAAACACCGCTGCATTGCATTGTGGGAAGTTTCTGCTTAGCTAGTGTCCATCAATCCACACTAGGGGCTGAACGATTAATTGCATTTGCAATAATATCGCGATGTAATAAAACGAGATTTTCTAACCCCAAAGGCTGCGATTTGACCAGTCACGTGCCGCGTAACTTAAATCTACTATGGCCTCTGTGTTAGGGCTCGGCCAGGCAGAGCTTTATAAATATATGGGCTTTATAAATGTATTAAATAGTCAGGATGTGACATCAGAGAAAGAGCGGCTCGCGGCTTCTTCATTTTATTCGACCAGCAACGGCAGCAGTTAAAGGAGCTTGAGGCTCCTTTTAAGAAATGAGACTCTCTAGCGCCACCTTCACCCACGACGGCCGTCGGGGGTACTGCAGCTAACTGTGAAGCCGGCACGGGAGAACGGGGAGAACGTGCATGCAGCGTCATGTGACGTCACATCCGCAGCCCAGCGCGGGAAATTCGGGACCGAATGGCAGCACATTTTGCAGCACACAGGCCTGTTCAAGGCAACGGAGAGATACACTAGAGGAATCATTCTTTTGGTTTGGAACGCTTCATCTGACATTATTACTAGAAAACTTAAAATGTATACGAATTTTTTTCATAAATCCTGACTCAATCCTGCCTCAAGCTCCTTTAAAGAAGAGTTAAGTCCAAACTTGTCCAAAGGCTTTAACCCTTGTGCTGTCTTCGGGTCAAGGAAGGAGGAAGAGAAGAAGGGAGGAAAGAAGGAAGAAAGATATGAGCCTGAAATTCATGTTTCATGTCAAATTCATGAGAAAGAAAGAAAGAAAGAAAGAAAGAAAGAAAGAAAGAAAGAAAGAAAGAAAGAAAGAAAGAAAGAAAGAAAGAAGAAAGAAAGAAAGAAAGAAAGAAAGAAAGAAAGAAAGAAGAAAGAAAGAAAGAAAGAAAGAAAGAAAGAAAGAAAGAAAGAAAGAAGAAGAAAGAAAGAAAGAAAGAAAGAAAGAAAGAAAGAAAGAAAGAAAGAAAGAAGAAAGAAAGAAAGAAAGAAAGAAAGAAAGAAAGAAAGAAAGAATTATTTAGTAGTTAGTATTATTTTAGAGCAGTGTTTTGGCTCCAAAGACTGAATGTGGTGATAGATTTAGTTACAAAGGTGGAGTTGAATTGGTATTTTTTTTATCGTCATTTTTATCGTTATCAAGATAAATGCCAGAAATTATCGTGATACATTTTTTAGTCCATACCGCCCATCCCTAGCGTGTACCTGGGGATGCTGAGCAGGTAGTCCAGCGTGGCCCCCAGCTCCTCCATGCTGGTCTGGTCCGAGCAGAGGGGGATGGTGAGGATCAGGCCGCTGCGCCGGTCTTTGCCCCCTGAACACAGAGCCCAGGTTACTTACTGTTTCCATGGTTACCGTGGAAACACCTGGAAACACCTCATTGGTCACGGCGGTGGGTCACCTGACAGAAACGCCAGCTTCTTCTGGAGGATGGGGAAGATGGCCGTCGCTTCCATGATGCTTCCAGACATCTGCACAAAGTTTAGTTTATTTGCACATAAAATATACAACAGTTTTAACCCTTGTACTGTCTTTGGGTCAAAATGACCCAATTCTTCTATCTTTCTTTCCTCCTGCCATGCTCTATCCTTCCTTCTTCCTTTCCTCTTTTCCTCCTTTTTTACCCTCCTTTACTCCTTTTTCTTCCTACCTCCCTTTCGTCATTCCTTCCTTTATTACCTTCTTTGCTTTTCCTTCCTTCCTTTTCTCTTTTCTCCCTTCCTTCTTTCCTTACTCCCTTTCCTACTTCCTTCCTTCCTTCCTTCCTTCCTTCCTTCCTTCCTTCCTTCCTTCCTTCCTTCCTTCCTTCCTTCCACCTTTTCTCCCTTCCTTACTCCCTTTCCTTTTCTCCTTTCTCCCTTCCTTCCTTCTTTCCTTCCTTCCTTACTCCCTTTCCTACTTCCTTCCTTCCTTCCTTCCTTCCTTCCTTCCTTCCTTCCTTCCTTCCTTCCTTCCACCTTTTCTCCCTTCCTTACTCCCTTTCCTACTTCCTTCCGTCATTCCATCTTTTCTCCCTTCACCCTCCCTTGACCCAAAGACAGCACAAGGGTTAAAAAGTACAGACAAACAGTATGTAAAAAAGGAAATAAAAAAAGAAATACAATATAACCGAAAATATGTGGGAGGAACCAAAAAAAAGGGGCTTGTTGATGGTTCCTCCTATAGTGAAACAAACAATATCTACAGAAATATGTAAAACATAGGATAACTAAGGAAAATAAGCTAAATTGCTAGAAAACAAAAACAGGAATCTAATGAGGGAGTGCAGAGAAGAACTGGAAATTAATGGTTAAGCTTTGCTAACTTGGGCTAGTAAAAATTTTGTGATTTGTTTTTTGAAAGTATTTGTACTCGAGCATTCTCTAATACGGTGTGGTAAGGTGTTCCAATAAAGAGGAACCTCTGAATCTAATTGAAAATTGGGAAAAAGTAGACCTGAAAAGGGTGGGATGGAGATTGTTTGCAGACCTACAGGACTGTCTCAGAAAATATCATACATTCTGGATTCATTACAAATCAACTGAAATATTGCAAGCCTTTTATTATTTTAATATTGCCGATTATGGTTTACAGCTTAAGATTTAGATTCCCAGAATATTCTAATTTTTTTAGAAAGGATATTTGAGTTTTCTTAAGCTGTAAGCCATGATCAGCAATATTAAAATAATAAAAGGCCTGCAATATTTCAGTTGATTTGTAATGAATCCAGAATGTATGACATTTTTGCATTACAGAAAATAAAGGACTTTATCACAATATTCTAATTTTCTGAGATAGTCCTGTAGTATTGAAGTGATGAATTTGGGAATTGAATTGAAATGAAGAATGAAAACAGGTTGGAAGTAGCTTGTGAATGGATTGATAGACAAAAAGACAAATCGGAAAAACATTTACAGCAAAAATAGGGAAACACCCAGAGACAGTGAGGGCCGGCCCCCCCGACCCGGGCAGCTACTAGCCACCACAGCTGCTAACCCCCCCATCCCATCCCAGCTTAACAAGCAGCTGGGAGGGGCGGGGTGGGGAATCCCAGCACACCCCAGCTTTCACGCAACAGGTGAGGGGTCAGATCATAGACATATATACGTAGACGCCACATCGAGTGGGTTTGTCCGCTGCTGCGATACGTCGCCGCCATATTGGATGTGGCAAGACTGCGCTGTAAACTAATACAAGTAAATGGACTTATTTTCATAAAGCGCCTTTCTACAAAGAAATGTACGTTTTATGTCTCATTTATTCATTTCACACACGCACTAATATACTTGGGAAACAGTTAGGCACCAAATATAATATAAAGTCCTGGACTCAAAAGACCAGGATTCCTTGTGAACAGAACATGCGCAGAAAACAAATTCCTGTTCCGTTTGATGGGGATATTCCGTTTGGCGTTTACATGACCCAATATTCGGGTTAGAAAAGGAGTAACCCAGGGGTCATATTCAGGTTTTTAAAAACCCGAATATGAGCAAATTCTTTGGGGCACGGTGGCGCAGCTGGTAGTGCAGCCGTCTCACAGCAAGAAGGTCCTGGGTTCGATTCCCGCCGGGACGCTGTGGGCGCTGAAGTGCGTGTTAGTTCCCCCTTCAGTGCCCACACCCTGGGTGGGGTTAAAAAGGGCCTTTCTGTGTGGAGTTTGCATGTTCTCCGCATGTTCCCTTGGGTAGCAATGTGAGCTACCCTCACAAAAACATGCACACAGTCCTGGGCTATACATGCCCCCTCTGGCCAGCCGGGGAACAGATGGGGTGGGGAGGATCCGGCCGGAATAACGTGATCCTTCCACGTGCTACGTCCGGCCGGAGAATCCTCACCCTGCCTGGTGAAAAGAAGCGATCCGTCACTCCTCGGGATAAGGAGACCTGAGCTCAGTGCAGGGCCCTCCCTGGGTTGGCAGAGGGGAGCAATGCCCAGGACTGTTACTTAGGTAGGAGCACTGGGTGATGAAATGGGTAAAAAAAATCGGGGATAAAAAAATTAAAAAAAAAAAGAAGAAAAGGAGTAGCCCAGGGGTCATGAGCAAATTCAGGTTATTCAAAAGGGGTTATTGGTGTTTACATGGCCTTGCAAATTCGGGTTATTGCCAATATTCGGGTTTTAAAAGGGTTAGTGGCATGTAAACGCAGTCACTGTTAAGTTTGAGGAAGTTGGTTGTCATCCAGGATTTTATGGCAGAGAGGCAGTTAACCAGAGACTGTGGGGGGAGCTGGGAGGTGGTGAAGGGAGTTGGACCGAGCACAGAGCTTTGAGGGACACCATGGTTGACTGGGACAGGGTGGGAGGAGGAGCCAAGGATGGTGACAAACTGAGTTCTGTTGGTGAGGTAGGATTGGAACCATGATAGTGCAGAGCCAGAGATACCATGGAGAACAGACAGGCGTTCAAGGAGGATGGAGTGGGAGATGGTGTCAAAGGCAGCGGAGAGGTGGAGGAGGATAAGGATGCTGATGTTACCAGAGTGGGTGGAGAAGTCCTGCCTCAGGTGGAGAAGTTCAAGTATCTCGGGGTCTTGTTCACGAGTGAGGGAACGATGGAGCGTTAGACTGACAGACGGATCGGTGCAGCGTCTGCAGTAATGCGGTCGGTGTACCAGACCGTCGTGGTGAAGAAGGAGCTGAGTCGAAAGGCGAAGCTCTCGATTTACCGGTCAATCTACGCCCCTACCCTCACCTATGGTCATGAACTTTGGGTAGTGACCGAAAGGATAAAATCGCGGATACAAGCGGCCGAGATGAGTTTCCTCCGCAGGGTGGCTGGATGCTCCCTTAGAGATGAGTTTCCTCCCTTAGAGATGAGTTTCCTCCGCAGGGCGGCTGGACGCTCCCTTAGAGATGAGTTTCCTCCCTTAGAGATAGGGTGAGGAGTTCGGTCACCCGGGAGGAGCTCGGAGTCGAGCCGCTGCTCCTTCACATTGAGAGGAGTCAGCTGAGGTGGCTTGGGCATCTGTACCGGATCCTCCTGGATGCCTCCCTAGGGAGGTGTTCCAGGCATGTCCCTCCTCCCTAGGGAGGTGTTCCAGGCATGTCCCTCCTCCCTAGGGAGGTGTTCCAGGCATGTCCCTCCTCCCTAGGGAGGTGTTCCAGGCATGTCCCTCCTCCCTAGGGAGGTGTTCCAAGCATGTCCCTCCTCCTTAGGGAGGTGTTCCAGGCATGTCCCTCCTCCCTAGGGAGGTGTTCAATTCAATTCAATTTTATTTATATAGCGTCTAATACAACAAAAGTTGTCTCTAGACGCTTTCCAGAGACCCAGAACATGAACCCCCGAGCAATTATTACATAATCAATGGCAGGTAAAAACTAGTGATGCACCGATTGTTTGGTAACCGAAATTGTTCGGCCGAAAATGGCAAAAAAACACTTTCGGTGTTCGGTGGAATAAGTGGGGAAAAAACCGAACAATTAATAACGGCGTTGTAAAATAAGGAAATAGACTGGCCGCTCCGTCCCGTAACGTTGCGCAGTGCGCACTACATAAATCGTTGGCCAACCAAAAACTAACCCCATAAGAATTTTACCTAGCATTCACCAGGAGGTGGAACCAAAACAACACAATGCTGGGAAATTAAAACATGTTCAGTTTTTTATGTTCAATAAATATTTTCTACCTTGTAATTTTGTAAAAGATTTTTTTCTTTGAAAAGCATGCCTAAATCACATTTATTTGATTTATGCAATGGTGAAAAAATTGGTAAAATAAATGAAAAACTGCTGAAGAACCATGTTCGGTATTGTTCGGTATTCGGCCAAGTGTTTATTATTATTTTCGGTTTCGGTTTCGGTTTCGGCCACAAATTTTCATTTCGGTGCACCACTAGTAAAAATTCCCCTAGTGGGAGAAAAACCTTCAGCCAAACAGTGGCAAGAAAAACTCCCCTTTAGGAGGAAGAAACCTTGAGCAGGACCAGGCTCATAAGGGGGGACTCTCCTGCCGAGGGCCAGACTGGGGGGTCGGAGACGTCAGCAGCACAGCAGGCAGGTGGAAGCAGCAACGGGATGACCAGAGGGGGAGAGTGCACGCCAGCACGAAGCTCCGGCCCAATCAGCAAGCCCCAGGTTGGGGTGCAGGGTCGGGGAAAGGTTGAGAAGGGGCAGGGCCAGGGAGAGGAGTCTTGAGGGACAAACCTTCCCCCCCGCCCAAAAGGGGCCGTTACCCTGCCCCTCTTACTCCCACGCTGCAGGATCCGGTGTTGTGCATTCAGAGATGCTCTTCGCCACCGGCAGAGGATGCTGCACCATGTACAAAAAGGATGGATGGATGGATGGATGGATGGATGGATGGATGGATGTTATCAGAGTCTGCAGCAGTGAGGAGGTTGTTTTGTCACAGTTTCCGAGTTGAGGATAGAGTTTTTACCTGTTAACTCACTCTCCTGTCATTCCAGATCCTGCCACCGTCATCAGCCAGACATCCTCTCATTCCCCTCACCTGTGCTTCCCCGCCCAGCTCCACACCTAGTTCCCATGATCATCAGTTCCCCTTCATACACCGGCCCTGTTCCTCATGCCAGTTGCCAGATTGTCTAGAGTTCATTCCTAGCTTTCCAGCGCCACTCATTCTGTCTGTTCCTGCCTGCCTGCCTGCGACTTTGCCTGCCCCTTTGGATTTGTTTGCCTGATCTGCCGGTCTTCCCGGTTTTCGACTCCTGCCTTCCTTTGACCCGATTAAAGCCTCTTGGACTGTGATTCTGTTTGATGTTGTGCATTTGGGTTCTCTGCCTTTGGAGCCGTGAACCGTTAGTGATTTTGATCAGGGCGGTCTCGGTAGTGTGGTGGGTTCTGGAAGGGTTCTGTAAGCTGACTGGAGGTGGATCAGGGAGGAAGATGATCCTCACTGAAGCTACTGCTAATTTACAAACTCATCCTGTTTCTTTTGAACTTTTCTTGTTCCCATCATTTCCATCTCTGCAGAACTTCCTCATCCTCTTCCTCTGATTCTGATTCCTCCTCTGATTCCTCCTCCTACTCGTCCTCTTCCTTCCTTCCTTTTTCCCTTCCTTCCTTCCTTCCATCTTCCCTTCCTTCCTTCCTTCTTTCCTCCCTTCCATCTTTCCTTCCTTCCTTCCTTCCTTCCTTCCTTCCATCTTCCCTTCCTTCCTTCCTTCTTTCCTCCCTTCCATCTTTCCTTCCTTCCTTCCTTCCTTTCATTCTTCCTCCCTTCTTTCCTCCTGCTCTCTCCTTCTTTCCTTCCATCTTTCCTCCCTTCCTTCCTTCCTCCCTTCCATCTTTCCTTCCTTCCTTCCTTCCTCCTCCTCCTCTTCCTGATTCCTCTTCCTCTGATTCTTCCTTCCTTCCATCCTTCCTTTTTCCCTTCCTTCTTTCCTTCCTTCCTCCCTCCTCCTCCTCTCCCCCTGATTCCTCCTCTCTCTCCTCGGTTCGGCTGCAGATGCAGCACGTGTCAGCTGGTTCGGCTCAGTTCGGTTCGGTTCGGCTCACAGACACGATGACCTACATGAGACTGCGGTCTCATCAGCTGCAGCTGCAGCATCGATGAGCCGCGTCATCGATCAGCAAACACGTATCGATCCGGCAGGATTTTCTTACCTTTCAGTCAAATCTGAAACATTTTCACAGAATCCTGATTTTCTCTCTCTTCTAGCGCTCCTTCTCTTCTCGTCCTCCTCCTCTGTATCGTTTTCTGCCCCGACGCTGCTCTATATCGTGGTCGCTTTCGGAATTTAAAGTGTTTAAAATAGAAGAATCAGTTTGTTCTTCCTTCGACTTGAACAACAAACGGAGCAGCTTGCTGCTTCTGCGCAGCCGCAGTAAAGTCAAATCAGCAGACGCGACTTCCGCTAAAAACTCGCGTTCCAAAATAAAAGCCTCGAGAAAGAAAGAAGGAAAATGTTACTTTTTGATAAATCTGTTTTTATTTCTTGCCAAATTTCATATTCATAAGGGTACATTTTCAAAGAAAACCCCTTGCTTTCATGTTTTCCAGAAAGAAATGGAACTTGACTTAAAACTAACAATATGTATAATCTTCTTGAATAACGAACATCACCCCTGGCACATGTTCTGTATTCTATTTGTATACTGTTTCTGTATACTATTCTGTGAAAATTATTTTAAATATTTTTTTTTTTAAAATACATAAATAAATAAATGAATAAATAAAAAATAAAAGCCTCGAGACACTTTAACCCTTTTTTCTCACTAAAACTAAAACTGGAAGCGTGAAAGCGGGTGGGGACCGAGGCTGGTTACATTATGTTATCAATATTTAAGGCCCGAGCACTACAGTGCGAAGGCCCTATTGTATCTGTAGGAAATGTTTTAGTTTTTCTCGTTTTTCTTCCGACGAAATGAGGGCCTTTTTGCCCCCCTACACGTTCCCCCAAAGTCACCAAATTTTACACGCAAGCCAGGCCTGGCTAAATATGTGATATTTCATGGTCAACATCAACATAGAGATGTCAAAGTCTCAATATGACTTAGCAGAGGTCTCCAGGTCCTTTCAAATGACTGTAAGGAGCCATTGAGGGCAAATCTAATCTTCTCAAGACTCGTGACCAGTAAAACTTCTTCCACCACCTACTATGGGATGGAGGGTGTTTCCATTTAAGGAGTACAAGGCGTCTAACTAACAGGGTGGTGAAGGCAAGGACGTTCTGTAAAACTACAGAAGTAAAAGGCTGTAGAGTAGAATTTTAACAGAAATACAGTAGTTTGACTGTGTACCATCACTTGGTTTTCAGTATCACTGTTGACAATGCTGGTAAGGTTATATTGTGATAATAATAATAATAATAATAATAATAATAATAATAATAATAATAATAATAATAATAATAATAATAATAATAACAATAACAATAATAATAATAATAATAATAATAATAATAATAATAATAATATTGTGAGGATAAAGTTGTAATATTGTGAGAATAAAGTCGTAACATTAGGAGAATAAAGTCGTAATATTACGAGAATATAGTCGTAATTTATGAGAATAAAGTCGTAACATTACGAGAATAAAGTCGTAACATTACAAGAATAAAGTCGTAATATTATGAGAATAAAGTCGTAATATTACGAGAATAAAGTCGTAGTATTACAAGAATAAAGTCGTAACATTACAAGAATAAAGTCGTAATATTAAGAGAATAAAGTCGTAATTTATGAGAATAAAGTCGTAATATTATGAGAATAAAGTCGGAATATAATGAGAATATAATTTATGAGAACTCTAACAGAAAGAGCATCTTCTCCCTGTGTTAAAATGAGGAATATTGAGCATCTTATGAAGTTATATTTATATATTTATAATATATTTAATATTACGACTTTATTCTCATAATATTACGACTTTATTCTCGTAATTTCAATTTTTTTTTGTCTTAGTTTGGCCCTAATACTCCGTCGTATTAAAGAAAGTAGTATTGGCACTGGTCCTTGCATTGACACACCATCATCAACCGGTGGTCTGCGACCCCTAGGGGGTTGAGGAGGTACTGCAGGGGGTCCTCCAATTTAAAAAGAAATAAAGGCAATTTTAACCAAAATAATTTGTGAGTTGAAAAAAATAAATAAATCATATATAGGCAAGTATATATATATATATATATATATATATATATATATATATATATATATATATATATATATATATATATATATATATATATATATATATATATATATATATGGTCAGAAATGGGTAGTAACAAGTTAAATTTACTCCGTTACATTTACTTGAGTAAGTTTTGGGAAATGTTGTACTTTTAGGAGTAGTTTTGAATCACTATACTTGTTACTTTTACTTGAGTAGATTTGTGAAGGAGAAACTGTTTCTCTTACTCCGCTACATTAGGCTACGTTGAGCTGTTACTTTTCTTTTAATCCTCCACATACCCGTCAATCTCATGACATCACTGAGCGATTATTTGGGAATTATTTGTTTTTGCATGTTTTGTCACATTTACACAGACTCAAACACACACAGAGTTTCTATGAGTTCATGGGCTTGTTCTAGTTCTGCCTGGTTAAAAAAGAAAAGTACTGCTACTTGTGCTTAATTTCTTTTTTTATTCTGTTATTTTATTTATTTTATTATTTATTAAAGTACTTGAATTTATTTTAAGATTATTTTAATTTAAGCTATTTTTATTTTTATTAATTTTAATTTATTTGATTATTTTATTGATTTAATTTGCCTGAAGATGATTATTTTGTACTTTTGTCTGTTTGAATGGTTGTGTTAAAAAAATAAATCAGACGTTACTCAACAGTTACTCAGTACTTGAGTAGTTTTTTCACCAAGTACCTTTTTACTTTTACTCAAGTAATTATTTGGATGACTACTTTTTACTTCTACTTGAGTCATATTATTCTGAAGTAACAGTACTTTTACTTACTACTTACTCTAACCACCTCTGTATACGGTTGATGAAACTTTGGCCTCATCAGACGTGGAAGGAGTAACGTTAGGCCGCGCTGTAACGTTACAATCTCAAACTTTAGGCTTCGTTACTGTCACAAATTTATCCATCAGGTCTAACTAGCGTTAAATATGAAATAGCCAAGTCAATTTGACTTGAGGAAATAAAGCAGGGAAACGTCTAAAACAAGAAACCGGCCTCCAAGGTTCCCCTGGTTTAAAAGTAACTGGTGACTGCTAGAAAAATAAAAGCACCACAAACATTTTCTTCATTTCATAGAATTTTTTTTATATACATCATTTAAAAAAATATTTATCATTTTCATTCACAAATTAATCTTGAGCTGAATTGGTTATCTACTGTGACATTAACTGCAAATATTTGAGGAAAGAGGTGAACTACATCACTTTCATACTTCCTGAGCTGAACTAAAGCTTTTGCATTTACCTCGCTTAATGATTTTACTCTGCATGAAGTTATTCGAGTCAAAAATATTCTTTGTGTAAGGTACTTTAATTTCCCCAAAACCATTTCCAATAGGTTAAAGTTGCTCCGATGCAAAAACTTCCTATAAAAACTGAACCAACACATACTGAGCTGTCTCAGATTTAACTTAACTCTGGTTGTCATGGCTACCATAGACATATATACGTAGATGCCGCATCGAGTGTTCTTGTCCGCTTCTGTGATACGTCAACGTCGCCGCCATATTGGATGTTCAAGACTGCACTGTAAACTAATACAAGTAAATGGACTTATTTTCATAAAGCGTCTTTCTACAAAGAAATGTGCGTTTTACATCTCATTTATTCATTCACACACGCACTAATATACTTGGGAAACAGTTAGGCACCAAATATAATATATTTAATTTTCTCAGATGGCAAAAATAAGAACTTTATTGATCCCACATAGGAGTAATTCATGTTATATCAGCTATAGAGAACAAGGTAGTGCCGAAAAACAATATATATCCCCCCTCACAAAAATAAGAAAAATAGAGAAACATATTTTCTCATCAACAATTTAAAATTTTTCAAATAACAAAATAACATATTTGAACCATTTTTCAGACAATAAAATAACATTTGAACCATTTTTTGAGACAATAAAATGACACTTGAACTATTTTTCAGACAATACAATAACTGAAAAAATCAGAAAAATGGTTCAAATATGTTATTTTGTTACTTGAACATTTTTAAATATGTTCATGTAAAATATGTTTTGTTGATGAGAAAATATGTTTCTCTCTATTTTTCTTATTTTTATTTGGCTAGGGGGGATATATATTGTATATTGTACGGTATATTGGTACAAAAATAAGAAAAATAGAGAAACATATTTTCTCATCAACAAAACAAATTTTACATTTTTCAAATAACAAAATAACATATTTGAACAATTTTTCAGACAATAAAATAACATTTGAACCATTTTCCGACAATAAGATAACTGAAAAAATCTGAAAAATGTTTCAAATATGTTATTTTGTTACTTGAACATTTTTAAATTTGTTTATGTAAAATATATTTTGTTGATGAGAAAATATGTTTCTCTATTTTTCTTATTTTTGTGAGGGGGGATATATATTGTTTTTCGGCACTACCTTGTTCTCTATAGCTGATATAACATGAATTACTCCTTTATGAAAATAAGTCCATTTACTTGTATTAGTTTACAGAGCAGTCTTGCCACATCCAATATGGCGGCGACGTTGACGTATCGCAGCAGCGAGCAAAACCACTCGATGCGGCATCTTCGTATAAATGTATATGGGTCAGTGCTATGGCCGGTTGTCAAAGGTCAAAGTTCTTATAAGCGAGCTGTGCAGATGATCTCAGGCGCCATGGTCTGATCTTTTGTTTTCTCTTCATCCTCTGGCAGCGTAGACGAGGTCCTGGGCCGCCGGAAACTGTGAACCAGATGAGGACAAGCTGTTAAATCAGTTTGAGGCTGTCTTGTTTTTTTCTGTCCTCCTTTACATAGCATACACACAAGTTCTTGTTTACGTCTGTTTTAGAAGATGTTGGAATATGTCAGAATATTTCAATACAGGACTGTCTCAGAAAATTAGAATATTGTGATTTTCTGTAATGCAATTACAAAAACAAAAATGTCATACATTCTGGATTCATTACAAATCAACTGAAATATTGCAAGCCTTTTATTATTTTAATATTGCTGATCATGGCTTACAGCTTAAGAAAACTCAAATATCCTATCTCAAAAAATTAGAATATTCTGGGAATCTTAATCTTAAACTGTAAACCATAATCAGCAATATTAAAATAATAAAAGGCTTGCAATATTTCAGTTGATTTGTAATGAATCCAGAATGTATGACATTTTTGTTTTTTTAATTGCATTACAGAAAATAAAGAACTTTATCACAATATTCTAATTTTCTGAGACAGTCCTGTATGTTTCCTTTATAGATGCTAAAAAACATTTTTTATGTTTCGTTCTGCTACTATGCAAAGACTTTTTGTGCACTTGTGGTGATGCCATTTACAGTCATTTTAATCAGATTGTAGCTTCCTGACATAAAACTGTAAGTCAGACTTTAAGAGACACGAATGTGTCTGTAAATATAGTATAACCTTCATTATGCACCACTAGCAGCTAACCATGCTTTTCCTCCTTCCCTCATGGACAGTGTTTTCTTAAAGTGGGCACATTTTGGTATTCATAACTTGAAAAACCTGTATATTGATAATGTCTTTGCTTCTTTTCAGCAAGATATTTACAAGTCTGCAGCTTTGTTCATAACTCCTTCCCTAGCTTTCCTAATTTACCCTCTGACTCAGCTTTGGATAGTTTCCTGACACTAATCCCTACTCTTAAAGGCTCTATCTCATATATCTATAACCAAATTAATCCTTTACAGTCGGAGCCCCATGGCTTAATAAAGTCACTCTTTTTTTTTTCTTTTTATTAACATACAGTACAAACAACAACAAAAGACGACATCGAGTTACAATGATTTGTATCTAGGTGTGTGTGTGTGTGTGTGTGTGTGTGTGTGTGTGTGTGTGTGTGTGTGTGTGTGTGTGTGTAAATAATATATTGAAATTAAATAAATAAATATAAGGATTATATTTTATATAATAAATAAGTAATACATTAAGAATATTAATTTGAAAAATAAATAAATAAATAAACAAATAACTAATTATCATATAGAGTGATATAATATAGCACGATATAATATAAGTAATATATGTAATACTATAATAGCATATAATAATATAATAATATCCTAATATAACATAATACTTTTTATAATATAACAACATATAACAAAATGATATCACCATACTATAATATATAACAATATAATAATACTGTAGTTTAACATCCATCTAAAAGAAAAATGTATGCTTAACTCTGTAAATGTTTATACTGTAATTGTATACATCTGCAAAACCCAATAAAAAAAGTTGGAAATAAAAAATATATATACAGTATATATAGTATAACGTTGAGTGTGCAGGACAGCGATGTCCAGACTCACCAGTGAGCTTGTGGCATCTGCGGGATGGTGTCAGGGAGGAGCTGTCTGAAGGTCTCAGGCAGGAAGATGCAGAGCACGACACTCAGCAGCGACAGAGATCCCACAACGATCCACGGCAGGAGCTCATGGACTGTAGCTGCAGACGACACCAAGCACCGCGTCAGACTATACTATACTACTGTCATTTAGCAGACGCTTTTATCCAAAGCGACTTACATATGAGAGAACAACACAAGCACAAAAATCACATATTAGGGTCCAGCTGGATCAGAGCTGGTCAGACTGGTGAGAGTCCAGTTGGACACAGATGCTGCCACGCCAGTGCTAGAATATCTTTTTTTTTTTTTTAAATGAGAAAGCTACGTCAAGACACCATCTTGATGTAAGTGCATGCATCTTACTAGATGCAGAAGAGCTGGGTCTTTAGCTTGCTCTTAAAAGTAGGTCAAGACCTGCAGATCGGACGGATTTGGTAGGTCGTTCCACCATTGGGGAACAACGGAGGAGAAGAGTCTGATACTGATTTCACGCCATTTTGTGGGCGTCTTTCACTGGCTGAGCGGATCTGTCGAGAGGGAGTGTAGCTCTGAATCAAGTAGTGAAGGTGTTGAGGAGCCGTTTTGCGTAATTGTTTGGTAAGCCAGAAGCAGAGCTTTGAAGTTGATGCTGCAACTGGAAGCCAGTGCAGAGAGATTAGCAGCGGAGTGACATGAGCTCTCCTGGGTTGATTGAAAACCAGACGTGCTGCTGCATTCTGGATCATATGTAAAGGTTTAACATAGCATGCAGGGAGGCCGACCAACAAGGAATTACAGTAGTCAATACGTGACATGACCAGAGCCTGTGACTTTTCTACTTTAGTTTTAACCAGGCAACAATATTTAAGGGCTAGTACCCCAGAGTTCAACAACCACAACTGAGAAACATCTAGAACTAAAAAACGTAACCCTCAAAAGCCTAAAGTGAAAGAATATATGTGTATACACACATGTGTATGTGTGTGTGTGACCGACGAGGTATTAACGAATTGCAAAATGGAGATTAGGAGATTTTCCCGTCATTTAAAAATAAATCTTTTTGTAGATGTGAGCTTTTGGGTTTTCGTCATTAATATGTAATGCAGTGATGCGTAATATTGAAGTGGTGTTATAGCACAACATCTTATAAATGAGCAAAAACAGCTGGGAACTAGATTCTGATGATGTTTACATGACACTTTTGTGCAAAATGGACTATAAACATGTCTGTATAGGCATTTCCATCCCAGCTTTTATACATGCTTTATTTTATTTTATTTATTTATGTGAAGCGGATGGATTTGGTATGACGTCAGGTCAAACTAAACTGTTGCTATAGTAGCTGATTTATACCCGGCAGGGATGGAAGCCAGGCGTGGGGCAATGAGGAGAAGGCAAACAGTTTCCCACCATGGTGCGGGGTATGAGAATAATGGACATATTTTGAGTTTGTGGAGTGTGATACATTTTTTGGCTCAATATGCAAATAAATGGATTGGGATATCCAAAAAGAAAATAACTCACACGCATCAAACTTTTAAGACGAGCTTGTGAGAAGCAAACAGCGTGGCTGAGACTGGATGTGAGGACTGCAGGATTAAAGCTTGTTTCAAATAGGGAAGAAGGAGCCGGTGAGCGTGCATTTGTGAAATCGAATTGAGGTTGAACTGTGATTTATTAGAGAATCATGTGATTGAAGTACAAGGTAAAATGTCATAATTAAAAATGTAGGGCATTTTTTTTAAATAATTTCAAGTTAAAAGTAATTTAAAAAATGTGATTTGTGTATTTACAGGAATTAAGAGCAGAGGGTAAAGTTAATTGAGTAGAGCTTTAAAATGTGGTTAGCTTGTTTGGGGGTTTAAATATGGGGGGGATTTTTTCTAATTATTTTCAAGATTAATTTCTAGTATTTGCTTAATTCTGGTTTCTTGGGTTACATTTCCTTGAACTTCTGTTTGCTGTTTGTGTTTCAGGTTTTTCACCTGCTTTTTGGCCATTGACAACTTTCAAAATAGAATAAAGAAAAGGAAAGAATTGATTCCTGGTCACTGAGTGAATTCCAGTTCGTATCTCCTGAAGCCTTTTCAAGTGGGGGAAGCTACAGTTTAAATCCTCACAAAAGTGAGGGTCGCTTGACAATGATTAGTATTATTTTCTCCAGAAAAGTGACAAAAATCAAAAGGAAATGGATGGGTGAACTGATTAAATAAAGTCACACTGAGAACATACACTGATACAAATATTGTGCTTGATCTACTTAAAAAAAATAAGTCAACTTTTTGCATGAGATTATTATGTAGATGAAGATGTAAATCTTTGTATAAACTACTTAATGTTATGTATGTGAATAATACATTTTGCAAGTATAGTCAACCTAATTGTGTTAAGTTTACTTTATTTATCAAAATTAAGTTGACTTTAAAAAGAAAAGAAAATAACAAAAAAAGGAAAAAAAAGAAAAGGACAAAAAAAGAGAAAAAACAAAAAAAGAAAGAGAAAAAGGAAAAAAAAAAAGAATTAAGTTGACTTTACTTGCAAATGAATTTTGTACATACTAAAAATTGAGTAGTTTATACAAAGACTAGTCTTTCTTGATTTACATAAAAACCTCATGCGAAAAAGTTTCCTTAATTTTTTTTAAAGTAGATCAAGCAAGATATTTTTTACTGTGGTTTTTCTACTTAAACAAATATAGCAAGTTTGATCTAAACGTTGGTCAATCTGCCCAATAGATTAAAATTGTTAAAGGAAAGGTAAATACAACAAGATCATTTCTTGTTGTTTGTGTGTAAATGAAAAGATTACCTGGGATTAAATACACATCCTTCTCCTCTCCCTCCTTGGCCTGCTCCTCTTTGGACTGCTTCTTGTCCTCTTTGGCCCACTCCTCTGCCTGCTCCTCTCCCTCCTCGACCTGCTCCTCCCTCTCCTCGACCTGCTCCTCTCCCTCCTCGACCTGCTCCTCTCCCTCCTCGACCTGCTCCTCCCCCTCCTCGACCTGCTCCTCTCCCTCCTCGACCTGCTCCTCTCCCTCCTCGACCTGCTCCTCTCCCTCCTCGACCTGCTCCTCTCCCTCCTCGACCTGCTCCTCTCCCTCCTCGACCTGCTCCTCTCCCTCCTCGACCTGCTCCTCTCCCTCCTCGACCTGCTCCTCCCCCTCCTCGACCTGCTCCTCTCCCTCCTCGACCTGCTCCTCTCCCTCCTCGACCTGCTCCTCTCCCTCCTCGACCTGCTCCTCTCCCTGCATCACATGAGCTTCACAATGCATATTGGAGCAGAGTTATATGCAAAATGTGTTTTAGCATGGTAAAATGTGTTTAGAGTTTTGAGAAAAAGGGGATGGGTTTTGTGAACAGTGTCTACAGGTGAATTGTGTTTGTGGTTGTGGCAAAAGGGGGGTAGTTTTACTAAATGTGTTTAGGCAACTGGTCATTTGGTTTAGAGTACTGGGTTTTGTGTTTTGGCAATAGAGAAAAACTGTAAATACTGCTTGTTAAGGAAAAAAATGCACAATGTCTTGTTTTTTGAACAAATGCAGATTAAGTTCAAAACTAGATGTATTCATGTAAAGCAACAAACTAAATCACAGATTTAAATATGTTATATTTACATGCGCTTAGATTAGTTTTTCAGTGTAAAGCTACTCCCTGTTCCGTAGGTGGAGATCTCACCCAGTTCCAGCAGGTAGGTGGAAGCAGCAGAGCCCAGTCTGGAGAACATGGCACAGGAAGACATGGCCGTGTTTCTGATGACGGTAGGAAACAGCTCTCCAGTGTAGATGTACAACACCCCAGATCCAGCCATGACGCCAAATTTACCCAACAGCACCAGGGACAAGGTTATAGCTGGATGACCTGCATGGACGAGAGCTGCGTTAAACTCATGAGGAGGCAAAATAATCATTTTGATGCATTAAATTACTAACCATCCCTGTGGCTGCTGTCAGCAACATTTATATCCGTTGTTCAGTCACAGCTCAACAAACCATTGAACTAGAGGAGTTATTCTGCTCAATACTTAACTTTTCAAAGAATATCCTAGAAAAATAGCAGTATAGTTACGTTTCATGTAAAAAAAAAGTCTAAATTTTGCGAATAAATTCGAAATTTCGCCTTTTTTCTCAACATTTCGACTTTATTCACGAAATTTTGACTTTTTTCTCGAAATTATACTTCAACAATATTCTCGACATTTGGACTTTTTTCTCGACATTTAGACTTATTTCTTAAAATTTCGACTTTTTTTCTCAACATTTCGACTTTATTCAAGAAATTTTGACTTTTTTCTCAACATTTCAACTTTTTTCTCAACATTTCGACTTTTCTAAACATTTCGACTTTTTTCTCGACATTTCGACTTTTTGACTTTTTTCTCGAAATTATACTTCAACAATATTCTCGTCATTTTGACTTTTTTCTCGACATTTTGACTTTTTTCTTAAAATTTCAACTTTTTTCTCAACATTTCAACTTTTCTAAACATTTTGACTTTTTTCTCAACATTTCGACTTTTTTGTCGACATTTCGACTTTGGAACCCTTTAAAGAATTTTACCATCAACATGACTAGATAAACACTGATCATTTGTAGTTAAAGAAGGACATTTAAAAATTATGAATAAGGTCTATCCTGTGGCAGAATTTAAAAAAAAAAGATTTAAATTTGAGGTAGATCAATGTTCCTTCTGCAAAACGGATGAAGAAACACTGGATCATTTGTTTTATCAATGTCCTTTGTCTCATTGTTTCTGGACAGACATACACAATTGGATATCTCTTAAAATTAATAATGTTCCACCTTTTGAATTAAGTCTTATTATTTTCTTCATGGATGATTTGGAATTTTCTGTTTCTGATATTATTAATATAATTTTGTTACTGGGTAAGTACCATATTCATTGTGCCAAATGGAGAAATTGTAAACCCTCCTTCCGGGGTTTTATTAACGATTAAGATTTTTTTCACACGTCTCAAAAGAGTAGAAAACAAAAATGCAAATAAAATAAGTCTAGACATTGCTGGTTATTTGTTATTCTAATTTAATGATTCTTCTCCTTTTCTATGCTGCATTATGTGAATTTAAATGCTTAATTTATTTTGTTATTCATATGCACCTTTTAATTCTTAGAGCGCCTTTTTTGTTTTTTGTATTCCTTACAAGAGTCCCCATTTTTTCCTTTCTTTTCATATTACATTTTAATTGATATTTGTCTATTATCCTCTTTGAGTTTGTAATTTTCAGTAAAGTTTTGTTAAAAAAAAATCCTGATCATTTGTAATATAATATTTTAGAACACCATAATAATACTGTAATATTACAGGTTTTTATTTTCTATATCTTGTTTGTCAGTTTATGTGTAATAATAAATAGTCCCCGCTCCCACAAATAGGGGATAAATACTGAAGAGTATTAGGGCCAGGCAGGAGAAAAATAAAAATAATATTTTAGAGGAGGAAGATTTTTTTTTCATTATGCACTTCCAGAAAAAAGCTCGAAATGTCGAGAAAAAAGTCGAAATATCGAGATTAACGTTGAAATACAATTTCGAGAATAAAGTCGAAATTTTGTGAATAAAGTCGAAATTTCGAGAATAAAGTTGAAATACAATTTCGTGAATAAAGTCGAAATTGTACTTCAACATTATTCTCGACATTTCGACTTTTTTCTCGAAATTTCGACTTTATTCTCAAAATTGTACTTCAACATTAATCTCAACACTTCGACTTTTTTCTCGACATTTCGACTTTATTCTTGAAATTGTATTTCAACATTATTCTCGACATTTCGACTTTCGAAATCTCGAAGTGCATAATGAAAAAAAAAATCTTTCTCTAAAATATTATTTTTCTCCTGCCTGGCCCTAATACTCTTCCGTAGAAAAGTCCCCCCCATTTCAAACCTCCAGTGACGTCCCTAACTCTTCCTCACCGTTCACTGTGAGCTGCAGGAAGAGCAGCGCCAGCGCTCCCAGCAGGGAGAAGCTGATGAAGGAGAAGCGGCGAGGAAGTTTACACGCTGCCACCCAGCTGGCAATGTATGCTGGGAACTCAACAGCGGTGATGAGGAAGTAGTTGAGGAAGGGGTTTCCATCCAGGCTGGACATACTGAAGGACAATCCAAAGTAGCTGAGGTTCATAGAAAACCTGCAGAGAAGCGGGTACAAAATAACTGCATGTGCATTTACACAATGTACTCTAAGTACAACTTACTTCACTCAAGTCTTGTCATTAAAATTTTGAACACAGCTATTTTTTTACTCTATTACATTTTACAGTAAAAGAGAATAATACACTTCTTACTTAATCTATGTAAAAACGTTATAATTAATATTATAGGGCCAGGCAAGAGAAAAAAAATTTGAGAGTGGAAGATTTTTTTTTAATGGGCACTTCGAGAAAAAAGACGAAATGTCGAGAAAAAAGTCGAAATGTCGAGATTGTTGGAATACAATTTCGGGAAAAAAGTCGAAATTTCGTGAATAAAGTTGAAATTTCGCCTTTTTTCTCAACATTTCGACTTTTTTTTTCGACATTTCGACTTTATTCACGAAATTTTGACTTTTTTCTAGAAATTATACTTCAACAATATTCTCGACATTTCGACTTTATTCACGAAATTTTGACTTTTTTCTCAACATTTCGACTTTTCTAAACATTTCGTCTTTTTTCTCCACATTTCGACTTTTTTGTTGACATTTAGACTTTTTTCTTAAAATTTCAACTTTTTTCTCAACATTTCGACTTTTCTAAACATTTAGACTTTTTTCTCAACATTTAGACTTTTTTCTCGACATTTCGACTTTTTTCTCGAAATTGTACTTCAACATTAATCTAGACATTTCAACTTTTTTCTCGACATTTCAACTTTTTTCTCGACATTTCGACTTTTTTCTTGAAGTGCATAATTAAAAAAAGAATCTTCCTCCTCTAAAATATTATTTCTATTTTTCTCCTGCCTGGCCCTAATACTCTTCCGTATACTAGCTTCAGATTTCTTGCGAAAAGTCTCAGACTTCTAGATGTGGAAGTCACATTTCTGACGTCATTTAACTCGTCCAGTAAAATGTGAGTTATATTTCTAATTTCAGAAGATGCTGCGAGGCTTATTGTAAAGGCAAAAGGAAACAGACCCCCAAAAACTACTTGAGAATAATTCTAGAGCTAGCTGGAAACTAATTTTGTTCAGAGAGAGGGGTTGGAGTAACAACCATGGGCTCATAAAGTTGTAAATCATTGTTCAGACCAATTGACAGCGTAGGAGAAAGGATTCATGATAACCCTTCAGTGCAAAGTTAATGCAGAGGTGTGTGTTAAATCAACTTGATGACTTCCATAAATGGAAGGTAGAAGGTTTTCACTCACCAGATGAGCCACAGTGTGATGGTAACATGTCGAATGTTTACAGTCTTCAACAGATCAATGCAGCTGAGGGGCTCTGGTTTCTGGATTTCAACTTTTTCAGGCTGCAGAGACAAACACGTGTCTGTAAGTTAACAATAGTTCATGTTTAGTGTGCAGAACAAGGTTCAGGTTAGTGTCTCGTACAGTTTCAGAGGAGAAGATGACCAGCGGCGCCTCCACTCTGTTCTCCAGAGCTGCAGATCTCAGAACCATCTCGGCCTCGAGGAGACGACCGCGAGAAACCAGCCAGCGAGGAGACTCCGGGACCATCCTGGTGCAGACACAGTTATACAGGACTGTCTCAGAAAATTAGAATATTGTGATTTTCTGTAATGCAATTAAAAAAACAAAAATGTCATACATTCTGGATTCATTACAAATCAACTGAAATATTGCAAGCCTTTTATTATTTTAATATTGCTGTTCATGGCTTACAGCCTAAGAAAACTCAAATATCCTATCTCAAAAAATTTGAATATTCTGGGAATCTTAAGCTGTAAGCCATAATCAGCAATATTAAAATAATAAAAGGCTTGCAATATTTCAGTGGATTTGTAATGAACACACACACAGCACTTGGATCGCGGATCCACCAACATGCTGGAAACAGAGTAGGATTGAAGTAAACATAGCCCTACCCCTGAATCTTACATACATTCTTACATATAATAAGGCAAGTTTCAATAAGCTTATTTATAAAACACCCATACCTACTTTAATAACTGTTCAATACAGTGATATACTGGACTACATATGGAAATTAGCTTGTGGCTAACTCTGGTGCAGCCATCTTTTTAATGTACCTGCACATTGTCCTTTAAATAAATAAATAAAATAAATAAAAATAAATAAATATAATACTCAATTATAATACTCAATTATATGTATATATAAATCCAGTCAAAAACTAAACAAAAGAAAACAAAACAAACGTCCAGCATTTAGTTGTGCATAGTATTACATTATCATTACTTTACTATAATACTACAATATAATAGAGAACAATAGACAGCAATGTTATAACAATATACTTGAATAACTATATAAGAGTAGATATGCTGTATATACTGGTTCATATATTTACCTCCAATTATATACATAAAAATTACTATAAATCTACGACGGAGAAGTCCGAAGTGTTCACGACGGTTTAACGCAGAACCTTAAATCAGGCTTCAGGTCGTCTCACCACCAGAGGGGGAGACAGGCCAGTCCGGGCACCGCCATGGTCAGCGACAGGTGTCTCCAGCTCCGGACCAGGTAGGCGGCGCCGGGCATCAGCATCATCGCAAACGTGTAGGTGAAGGGCAGGAAGAGACTGCAGAACAGGACTCGGGTGGAACCCACCAAGATCTCTGAACCTGAGGAAGAAACGTTTGGAAGAAGTCAAGGATATGCTTTTTCCTTGTGTTTGAGTGTGGTTAGTTTTCTTCAAAAATGTAAAATGATGATGAAAAAAAGAATCAGCCATGTTAATGACTTTGTGTGGCTGAAACAGGAAGATGTCTTTATTAGTACAAATGTGACATCACTTTGTCCCCTTGTGAGATGGAGATCAGCATCAGTGAGTCCTGCAGCATGCGAAGAGGAGGAGAAACGTTGGATATCACAGTGACTCGTACCCAGTACAAATGCAACGATGTAGCAGGCGATCTGACCCACGCCCAGCAGGAAGAACAGCACCGTGAAGATGGGCCAGGACGGAGCCGAGGCCACGGTGATGCTGAAGACACTGAGAATGGCGATGGAACCAAACAGGACAGGCTTCCTCCCAAACCTGCAGGAAGGTTTAGACAGCAGTCACCACAGTTGCCAAACATTCTCCATTCCTCCTCCTTAAGATAGTCCTGAAGATACTGGTGGCAGCTAGAATGAGAGATATCCAAAACATGCTCATGAGCATGTACACTAGGGCTGGGGATCGATTCAAATGTCAAGAATTGATTCCATCCCAATTCCCAAAATTCTGAATGGATTAGCAAGATTTGATTTGATTCGATTCCGATATTGATTTGGGTTGTTGTTATTATAAATGTTTTTTCACCTGTTGCATGAATTATGTGACTGTAGTTATGCAACATATTAATACTAGTATTATATTGCGGTGATTGCAGAACCTGGTCAGACGGAGGAGGAGCCGGGTCCGGAGTCCCCACAGTACCCAGAACCTCCAAGCAACACAAGTTCCCCCTCCAAGCAGGAAATCAGAACATCGTCGGGTGAAGTGGCCTGCCGCCAACAGCAAGGAGTGGTCCAAGCTGGACGAGGATGTGGACAAGACCTTTGAAGCCATCTCGAGGGGCAATGCTGACCAGAAACTCCAAACCATGTGCTCTCATAATGAGTATAGGAGTTGAACGTTTTGGAGTGGAACAAAACCAAGGAGCAAGCAACCCAGCAAAGCTCAACCGGCGGGAAGTCAAGATAAGTCAGCTGAGACAAGAGCTGAAATCCTTGAGACACCAGTTCAAGGCAGCCAAAGAAGAGGAGAGACTTGCTCTAGCGGAACTCACTAACATCATAAGGAAGAAATTCATCATGTTGAGGAGGGCCGAGTGGCACCGAAGGAAGGGCAAAGAAAGGGCTCGGAAGCGAAGCGCCTTTATTGGCAACCCCTTTGCTTTCACTAAGAGGCTTCTGGGCCAGAAGCGAAGTGGCCACCTGGCTTGCCCTGTAGAAGAGATCAACCACCATCTCAACACCACCTTCAGTGACACTTCAAGAGATCAAGAGCTTGGCCCTTGCAAGACACTGGTGACACCTCCAGAACCAGCGACCGAATTCAACGTTGCTGAGCCCACCACCCTGGCAGAGGTAAAAGAAGCTGTCAAAGCTGCAAGATCTAGTTCGGTACCCGGCCCCAGTGGCGTACCCTACAGGGTCTACAAGCAGTGTCCAGGGATTCTCAGAGTCCTGTGGAAGATCTTAAAGGTGGTCTAGCGGAGAGGGAAAGTTGCCGCCCAGTGGAGGCACGCTGAAGGCATCTGGATCCCAGAAGGAAGAGAACTCCAGCAACATTGAGCAGTTTCGCATAATTTCACTGCTCAGCGTTGAGAGCAAGACTTTCTTTAAGATTGTGTCTCAACGACTAACAGAGTTCCTCCTGAATGAATGCATACATAGACACCTCTGTCCAGAAGGGGGGAGTTCCGGGAGTGCCTGGGTGCTTGGAGCATACAGGAGTGGTGACGCAGCTGATCCGGGAGGCAAGGGAATGCAAAGGAGACTTGGCAACCCTCTGGCTTGACTTAACCAACGCCTACGGATCTATCCCACATAAACTCGTCGAAACAGCACTGACGAAACATCACCTCCCTGACAAGATCTGCAACCTCATCATGGACTATTACAATGACTTCAGTGCAAGAGTCTCCTCAGGCCAAGTAACATCTGCCTGGTACCGCCTGGAGAAGGGCATAATCACCGGCTGTACTATCTCTGTGTCACTCTTCTCCTTGGCCATGAACATGATTGTTAAGTCGGCGGAGGTAGAATGCAGAGGGCCCAAATCAAGATCTGGGACCCGGCAGCCGCCCATAAGAGCCTTTATGGATGACTTAACAGTGATGACCACATCTGTGCCTTGGTGCAGGTGGCTCCTTCAGGGGCTTGAACAGCTCATCACATGGGCGAAGATGAGCTTCAAGCCAGCAAAGTCAAGGTCTCTGGTCCTGAAGAAAGGTAAAGTGGCCGATAAGTTCTACTTTAAATTGGGAGGGACCAAGATTCCAACAGCGACCGAAAAACCTGTCAAGAGCCTGGGTAAAATCTTTGACAGCTCCCTGAAGGATGCAGCAGCAGTACAGCAGACCAAGAGCAACTTGTCTTCTTGGCTCACAGCCATCGATATATCCGGTCTCCCAGGAAAGTTCCAGGCCTGGATGTACCAGCACGGAGTCCTGCCTAGAATACTCTGGCCCCTGTTAGTCTACGAGGTACCCGTGACAACGGTAGAGGCACTAGAGAAAACCATCAGCCAGTTTCTCAGGAGATGGCTGGGGCTCCCTCGGTCCTTAAGCAGCATTGCCCTTTATGGCCATTCCACTAAGCTGCACCTCCCGTTCAGTGGACTAACAGAGGAGTTCAAAATCACCCGCTCCAGAGAGGTGATGATGTACAGGGACTCAGCGGATGTCAAGGTGACCTCGGCGGGAATTCTGGTCAAGACCGGGAGAAAGTGGCAGGCTCAAGAAGCCGTTAGCAGAGCGGAGGCAAGGCTGAGGCATAAAACATTGGTTGGAACCGTGGTAATGGGGAGGGCAGGCCTTGGCAGCTTTCCCAAGCCACGCTACGACCACGCTCGTGGTAAGGAGAAGCGCCAACTGGTCCAAGAGGAGATACGTGCTGAGGTGGAGGAGGAACGCTGCAGCAAGATGGTCGGCATGTCCAAGCAAGGGGCGTGGACAAGGTGGGAGCATGCAGAACCTCGCAAACTCACCTGGGCAGAGCTCTGGAGAGCTGAACCTCTGCGCACAAAGTTTCTCATCCAATCAGTCTACGACGTCCTCCCAAGCCCGGCCAACCTGCACACCTGGGGCCTGGCAGATACGCCGGAGTGCAAGTTGTGCCAGAGGAGGGGCACCATGGAGCACATTTTGAGCTGCTGCCCAAAGGCGTTAGGAAAGGGAGCGGTATCGCTGGCGCCACGACCAAGTTCTAAAATCCTTGGCGGATTCAATCTGCACAGCGATACAGAACAGCAAGACCCAGGTCGCCCCGAAGCAGTCAAGTCAAACGTTTGTTAGAGTGGGGCAGAAGGCCAAACACCAGCCAAACTCCGCAGGAGGAGTCCTCACTTCCGCTCGTGACTGGCAGCTCCAAGTTGACCTGGGAAGGCAACTCAAGTTCCCAACTAACATAGCTACCACTTCACTCCGCCCAGATATGGTAATAACATCGGAGTCCACCAAGCAAGTGGTCCTGCTGGAGCTGACGGTCCCCTGGGAGGACCGGATTGAGGAGGCCGATGAGCGCAAGAGGGCCAAATACGCTGAGCTCACCACAGAGTGCCAGAGCAATGGCTGGACAGCCCGCTGCGAGCCAGTCGAAATCGGGTGCAGAGGTTTTGCTGGACATTCACTCCAGAGAGTGCTCAAACTCCTTGGAGTTAGAGGACTGCAGTTCAGGAGAGCCACCAAGAACATTCTCGAGGCCGCAGAAAAGGCCTTGCGGTGGCTGTGGATGCTTAGGGGGGATCCGTGGTGCGCTACTTGGACACAAGCCGGGGATTGATCACCCTCGGCTGGGTCGCCCGGGTGAGGGTGTATGATCGTTAAAGACCCGAAACACCCTGTGACCCCGGGTCAATCACTGATGACGTGTCCAAGTATCACCGTAAGGTGTATTCAAGTTCTATTGAGATTCAACAGCAAGTATTAGCAGCTAATGATGCTGTAAGGACCAATCACCTCCCAGAATGCTGATATAATATGGAGCCAAATCAAGGCCAAAAGTTTTGCTAATTTGAAAATAACATTTGAACCTGAAAATTCAAGTTTTGATCATGAACTTATTTTTTTACAGTTTCGATTTTTTTTTTCAGTATCAGATCTTTTTTTCAGTATCAGATTTTTTTTTCAGTTTCAGATCTTTTTATTTCAGTTTCAGATCTTTTTTTCAGTTTCTGAAAAAAAAAGATCTGATACTGAAAAAAAAAAAATTGAAACTGTAAAAAAATAAAATCAATATATCAAAATAAATAAATCTTTAGGCATACGAATTGATTTTTAGGAATTAATATGAGATTCGATTTAGAATTGGAAAATCGATTTTTTCCAACACAGGCCTAAATGTACACAATAAAAAGGTCTCATTGGATCCAAATAACAAATCTTTCAGCTTTTGGAAGAACACTCCCTTCTGCAAACTACTTCTGCTGGTATGAGAGACTGACAAGTACCGGTCAGAGATTTGTCCAGAGACAAAGCATCCACAAAGTCCACCGAGGAAGTAGAAGAAAGACGTCAGAGGCTGTTTCCACTGCTCGCTGCACACCAGGTCGAACTGGGGGACAGAAGATGAAGCAAAGTTGAGAATTCAACCTGAAAAAAACATAACAAGGAGAAGGCAGTGAAGAAATCCATCTCTTTTTTTTGCTCAGTTGTTTTTAACCTCCTGGTCCTTTCTGAGCTCGGACCCCTCTTGTTCTACAGTTAAATCTTTGGGGTGCTCTCAGTACATTTTCTGTACCTGTATTGATACATGTTCCCTGCCATTGGTTGAATGAAAAAGCGGCAGTGCTACATAAAATACTTTACCTTGTCCATGTTCTGGTATGGTCAATTTTTTAATCTATGAAATTGATGCCCTTCTATACAAAAAAAGATGCCATGTAAGATGCAAAGATTTTAGTTTGGAAACTGAAAAGCACAGAACACCAAAGTTGTATTGGCTCCTTTTGTGAAGTTACCTCAAAATGACAAAAAAAATGTTTCTATCTTGTTTGCACATTAAGGATCAATTCAATTTTATTTATATTACAATACAAAAACAAAAACAAAAAAAAACACTGGGTTTGTATGTGTACAGTATGTATGTGTATGCATATATATATATATATATATATATATATATATATATATATATATATATATATATATATATATATATATATATATATATATATATATATTGTCAGCATTCAGCTGCTGCATGTTGTATCTTCTGGAGGATATTCGTGTGAATTACTGGGACATCCTGCTAATAACAACACATTACAATAATCTGGTCTAGAAGATACAAACGCCTGAATTAGTGTTTCAGCATCACTCTGGGAGGATGTTCCTGATCTCTGATATTACGGAGATGGAAAAACGCTGTTTTACAAACCTGATTAATCTGCGGTTCAAAGCAGCACAATGTAACTTTCAACTTTTGTTGAGTTTGGCGGCTCCTTTGGACAAAAGCGGTAGTGCTTTACCAGAAAGAACACTACGTTTCCCATGAGCACCAGCGCGTACTGCTGGAAAGATCCTGTCCCCGTCGCGTGCATTTGTTTTGATACTGAATGAACGGGACGGACTTTCAAAACTACTTTTCTGTTTCACCAAGTGCGACGCGCTACGTCCGGCCGGAGAAGCCCCACCCTGTCTGGTGAAAAGATGCGGCCTGCTCACTCCTCAGGTTAAGGAGACCTGAGCTCAGTGCAGGGCCTCCCGGGGTTGGTAGAGGGAGCAATGCCCAGGACTGTCACTTAGGTAGGAGCACTGGGTGATAAAAAATGGGGGAAAAAAAACGGGATAAAAATATAAAAAAAAAAAAAAAGAATGCAAACACAAAAAAACGTATTTTTTCTGTAAAATAAAAAAGGAATTTAACACCCTGCTGTTGACGTATGCAGAACACTTCCAAGAGATCCAGTAATTTCCAGTCTGTCACAACAGGTTCCTGCAGGTTTTAAGGCAAGTCAATCAGTTTAAAGTTATTGATGATTAAAGACTGTGTGCTTGTTGAACATGTCGACTAAACAGTAACACGAAGCAAGTAGAAGCTCACTTTACTGTGACACTAAAACACCCCCAGTGATGTCATTCTTTATTCCACATTAACCATAAAATACCTCAGTGACTACAGTAGACGGGTAGTACTCTGTACTGTAGCTCCATCCATCTTTACATTCCTCCAGCTTTAGACCCGGTCCCGGTGCTGAGTGGTTCTGGATCCAGTCTGGGTCGGGGGTCGGACCCAGAGCCGAGAGGTTCTTCACCGCGTCCAGCTCGTACCGGCTACAGCTGCTTCTCTCCAGCCGCCCGACCTCCTGCTGACCAGGAAACCACGTCATTATGATGTCCACGTGTAGCAGCTGGTTATAGTCAATTATTGAATCGTGCTAGTTGCAAAATACACTTATGTAAATGTACTTGTGGCGGCGTGCAGGATTGGGGCATGGTCTGCAGGGGAGAGAGGGAGTGCGGGGGAGTGGCGCACAGGTGACGCGGCTGGAACAGCTGATGGTGCACATGTGTGTCTAATCACTCTCTGTGTATTTCAGTAGTGTGCGGGCCCTGGAGACGGAGGAGGACGGAAGCAGAGCGGAGCTCGACTGCAGCTCTGCTGAAGGTGCTGGTGCACGTGTGCCTCTGAACGTGAATAAAAAACGTTTTCTGCACAAATTCCTGTGTCCGCTGTCCTGTCTGTGTAGCTATGGGGTAAATCCACAAAAGGATTGCGCGGCTTTTGCGGCCGCTAAACCGGTGCAAATGACACAAAAAGAGAGCGTCTAATTCACAAAGCACCCGCAAAGGGCGAATTGCACCACAAACTGCGCTGCCAAGCAAATAGTGGCATGGTGCAGGTCTGTGCCATTTGCATGCATGTAAATTAGGTAATATTCATACATTCGGCGCAAAATTGCCCCCTTTCTATGCAAATAAGCCTCATTGCAAAAACCGTCTAATTCACAAAGGCCAGCGCTATTTGCCACACGCAAAAATAGTGGAGCAAATACCGTCTTTTCGAAGCGTATTAACTGCGCGCAAACTCACTCCTCACTCCCCATCTCTCTGTTTCTCCCTCTCTTCAATGTCATTCAAGCCTGTGTGATACTGAATGATATTAAGGGTGAAATCTATAGTCAGACATGACTGTAGACAATCAGATCAAGTGAGGTTGTGGACTTATCTCGGATTTAACAATAAAAATAACAGGAGCTCAGGATTCATCCATAAAGGGGCTGCTTTATTACAAACAATTCCACCATATAAACATATAAATCTAGAATGTGTGTGTTTAACAGCTTAATAATGTCATCACATATCACAACATATATCAGACTTATAATAAAATAGCGCTGATCGTGTCCCTGTGAAGCTCAGCATCAGTCAGGACTCTCAGCTGCTGCTGCAGATGCAGCAGCTGGATGGGTGGGCTGCCACCCGTCCCTTGAAATACGGAATTGTTACGTAATTGGGAATTAGAATTCATATAAAACAGTTTATTCCGTATTTCACAATCGTCCCATGCACGTCTGTCACATACGCACACACTAGTTAAGCCTAATTATGCCTAAATAATGGTCCGCGTTAAATCGACGCAGAGCCTACGCCGTAGGGTACGCGGCGACGTGCACTATACGGTGCGCCAGCCGCGTAACCTCCGCCGTATGCTCTGCGTCGATTTAACGCGGAACCATAAATCATCCTTGAGCAGCACGGAGGGAGGAGGGAGGAGGGGGAGCGGGCTCCCGTCCCGTCTTCGCACAGTGTCTTGATGATTTGTAATACAGGCTGAGCCTACCGTTAGTATGAGTTTGAAAAGTGAGGGGGGACATGCCCCCCATGTTCCCAGTGGAAATTGCGCCCTTGCGCCTCATGGCGTTTTATTTTCACTCGCTTTATTTTTTATTTCTGCAGTTTTCATTATGGACCAATCTGTGTGCTGAAATATGGAGAACACTGGAAACAGCTCCGCTCACTTACTCAGACAAGGGCAAATTGCACTCAGTCGCAAAACTTTATGGGCGTGTTTGCGCCGGCATAAAATTAGAGCAAAATCTTTTGTGAATAGGACCTTAAAGCGGGGCAAATTGCGGGCGCAAATTCGGCGCAATTCACAGCGCTATTTGCGGGCGCAATCTGTTCTTTGTGGATTTACCCCTATGTGTGCATATGTGTACATGTATGAATATATATAAATGTGTATGTGTGCGTGAGTGAGTGTGTGTGTATACTGTATATGTCTATGTGGCTATGTGTATATATGTGTGTGGGTATGGGAGTGTGGCGGGCGGGGCCCCCACGACACGGGAAGAAGCAGCCAGGGATCCCGCGGCGGCAGACCGTGGCCCAGGCAATCCCCGGCCACCCGGTCCGGGCCGGACACGCGGCCAGAAGGCCCTCACCCTTCAGGCCAACGACCCCCACCCGGCAGGGGGCCAGCCTGCCCGGAGAGACAGAACCGCCCCGGCCGCCGACACGGGCAGGTGCAACCGCCCCCACGAAAGTGGCCCTCCAAGACCAGAGGGGTGCCCCGCCGCGGAGGCAGCGGGGGGGACCGGAGACGGGCCCAGAGAGAGGGAACCCCCTAACAGGGCGACACCCCCGCGGGCCTGACAACGGAGGGCCCCAGACCCAGGCATCCCATTCATTCATCCATTCATCTATCCCATATCTATAACAATAATAACAATATAATATACTAAACACAATAATGATGATAACAAAAATATTGATAATAATATAATAATAATATTAATAACCGTCTTTGTATAGCATAATATTAATAAATTATTAAATTTTGTTGTCCTGCTAATGGAGGCCCAAATCCTCCATGGCAGGACCCTTCCACACCGCATTCTCACCGACAAAGATGCACAATCACGCACCATTTCCCCCTCCCTGGGGGGGTCCAGCATCCCCAGAAGGCACCCCAGGCTGCGCGGCGAGCGCCGCCAGGCCCGGGCATCGCGACCCACCTATCCCAGGCCGGCGAGGGAACGCGAGTGATGTGGGCCCCCCTCCCGCCCCTGGTGTTGAGTGCATGTGATTAATACCATAAAAACATGGAGGGTATCAAGTTGACAATGATCCCCCCCCTCCAGAACTAGGTGTCCTTGTTAAATGTATTTATTAAATGTTGAATGTGCAGTGTCGACAGTGTTGTTAAAACCGTGAGGCGGGGAGTACCGGGCCACGCGGGACAATGCCCCCCACGCCCCTGCCTATGTGCGTATGAATTGTGTAGGGGGGAAGGAGGGGGAGCGGAGGCCGAAGCCAGGAGGCAGGACCAGCAGAGCCGGCCCTGGAAGGACGCCCACGCTCCCCCACCGGCCACCGGCCAGGGCCCCACTGTACCTCCACGGGCGCCCCCGGCGCCGCCGAAGCCCCCAGACGGAGGGGGAAACGGTCCAACATCCCTCCATTCATACTGACAACATAAGACATTGACACCTGAGAATGGCTCCACCCCGCTGCCGCGCCCGCCTGTGCAGCCCCCGGCCAGGGGAAGCCCGATCCCCGGACCCGGCCCCACCGCCCCTCGTGGCCACCCCGGTGGACACCCCAAAGGTCATGGAGTCCCCACAGACGCAGGGGCACGCGGCCCCCGCCCAGCGACGGAGGACCAAGGCAGCAATGCCCCCCCAGCGCAGACAGCCACCCCCCACCCAGGCAGGGCCGGGCCTTTCGAGCGGGACCCCCATGCCCACAGCCCAGCCCCCCCCAGGAACACCAGAGCCACAGCCCCCTGCATAGGCCCCCCCCAGCCAGGGACAGGGCCAAACAGCCCCACCCACCGCCCCCCAGGGGCCACCAGAGGCCCGCACCCCAGCCCCCCCAAGCCGACCCCCAACCCCAAGGGCTACGAGATCAACACCCCACCCCCCCACCCCCACTAGGTAATGAAGCCAATAATCGGGGACCAGAGAGAATGCAATTTAGCCGAATGTTGTTCAGTGGAGGCAGACATTATCTCACTACTGATATGATCTGACAAAAGATTCCTAAAGTGCATAAAGTGGACTTTTGTTTCCAATTCACTAGAATGGTTTTCTTTGCGATACATAAGGCAGTGAGAACCAGGTGTAACCAGTTAGGTTCCATTTGAATGTCTCCCAGGTGACCTAATATACATATCGTGGGGCACACTGGAATTCTGTAGTTAATCCATGTGGATAAATCCTCACAAATGAATGAATAGTCTTTATTTCGGTCTTAAGCCTTGTACAAGTTATTTTACAAAACAAAAGGAAAAAAGTAAAATAAACATTGCTTTTGCCGAAAAGGTGTAGCTGAAGCCGTAGCTTATACCCTTTTTATCTTGTGATCAGCTTAAATCTGAAACATTAGCATTAATCCGTGAAAACAAACAATGCATAAAGAAGACAAAAATAAACAAGACAAAATATAAAATTGACGTTTCACATTCTAGAATGTTTTTGATAATATACTTTATAGTTAGTGTTTTATATTTATTTACAATATTTTCTTTAAACATTTTCTTGAACTTGTAGATAGAACTGCACATTTTTAGGTCGTTGTCACAACTATTCCATATTTCTCTTCCCTTAATTGATGTACATCTCTTTTTAATATTTGTTCTTACTGTCGTCATCTCAAACATGAGTTTCCCCCTCAGGTAACTGAGGCTAACTTCTATAAACAGTCAGGATGTTTGACAGAAAATTGAATTTGAGAAATAAACTTGGCTTCAATCCGTGTAAAAAATAAAATAATAATAATACAAACAGATGATGAAAAGCACGCTGCAAAAACTCAAAATATTACCAGGAATATTTGTCTTATTTCTAGTTAAAATGCCTCATTTTTAGTCAAAAAATCTCATTACACTTAAAACAAGAGTCATTACCAGAAAAATAACTTGTTATTTGACAATTTTCACCTGTTTCAAGTACATTTTCACTTGAAATAAGTAGAAAAATCTGCCAGTGGGACAAGATTTATTTACTTATTTATTAATTTACAAGCAAAAAAATCTTGTTCCACTGGCAGATTTTTCTACTTATTTTACGTGAAAATCTACTTGAAACAGGTGAAAATTGTTGTTTTTTTCAGTGATGAGTCTTGTTTTAAGTGTAATGAGATTTTTTTTTACTAAAAATGAGACATTTTAACTAGAAATAAGACAAATATTCTTGTTAAGATTTTGAGTTTTTGCAGTGCAGCCGTCATGCTGGAGGATCATTTGTTAAGAATCCAGACTCATTCACGGCTCCGGTTCTGACCTGTACGGGGATGCTGGCCTGGATCCAGCCCTGGCTCAGGTTGCTGTGGGCAGGGATGTGGCAGTGGTGCGAGGGGGTGGCCAGCAGGAAGATGACCGACATCAGGTTGTATCCACACGGTACGCAGCTGAGGCACAGGAGGAAGAAGATTCTCCGCTGGAACGGGCCCCAGATCCCCAGAAACAACACCGCTTCTTCATAATCCTGCATTTCACTGGACCTAAATCTTTTTAGGTCCACTCTTCTTTTACTTGAGGTTACAGAAAAACACTTGGATCTACTTTTATTATTGCAAAAGAATGTTGGACAGTTGCACTGGCTAAAAAAAATACCTGTCGGAAAATGGTAAATACGCTTTGAACTACAAAATGCTTAGAGAAAGTTACTGTTACTGTATTATTTATACAATATGTACAAAAAGCACTATTACTGGTGAAGCAAAAGCAATGGTGCACCTCAGTCACAATGCAACCAGTTTTAAAACAACAGGTTTTCTCATCTAAAATAAGGATAAATGTCTCCCTGTGCATAGAGAGGAAAAGAGATCTGTTTGCAACAGTCGGAGCGTCTGCAGCTCAGCGCCTCCTATATCCCGACCGGGACCACAGAACTCCACCTCTGGTCCTCCCTCCGTCAGCCTCCTCCAGACAAATCTGGGTTCAAAATGAAACTACAAACGGTGGCAATGTTGCAGGAACAAAACACTGTGGCAGTTTCACAGTGAGTGAGTCCAAGGTCTGAGCTGCCAACAATAACCAACAATAACCTGAGACGGAAGGACAGTCTTACTGTAACTGAACAGAACCTGTTCATGTCTGAGAGATCTGACGCGACAGTGACTGCGTTTCCATGCATCAATAACCCTTTTAAAACACGAATATTGGCAATAACCCAAATTTGCACGGCCATGTAAACACCAATAACCCCTTTGAATAACCCGAATTTGCTCATATTCGGGTTTTTAAAAACCCGAACATGACCCCTGGGTTACTCCTTTTAAAACCCGAATATTTGGTCATGTAAACGCCAAACGGGATATCCCCGTATTATTCTGACCCCTTTAGTGTTTGTCTCCATTACATTGTTTAACTCACAATTTATTTTGGTTAAAATTGCCTTTATTTCTTTTTAAGTTGGAGGACCCCCTGCAGTACCTTCGCGGTAAGTCACACAGTAAGTCGTGTCACTAGTGATAGAAACAGCACATCAAAGACATGTTCAGGAATATTTGGTCATGATTTAACTCCACTAAGCTGATCCAGAATGCAGCAGCACGAGTGCTGACAGGAATCAGCAGGAGAGACCACGTCTCTCCAGTGTTAGCGTCGCTCCATTGGCTACCTGTAAAATTCAGAATTCAATTTAAAATTGTATTACTTGCATATAAAGCCCAAAACGGCTTAGCTCCGCAGTATTTACAAGACCTGATAGTGCCTTATGTTCCTGGCAGAGCTCTCCGTTCTCGGAGTGCAGGTTTACTCGTAGTTCCTAGAGTATCTAAATGTAGATTTGGAGGGCGGGCGTTCTGCTATCAGGCACCATTACTATGGAACCAACTTCCAATCTGGGTTAAGGAGGCTGACACCACCTCCACCTTTAAAACTAAACTTAAAACATTTCTGTTTAGTAAAGCCTATGCTGCAGGGGGGCACCGACATGATCCGCTGGGCGGTGCCTCTCACCTTTCTTCTCCTCTCCTTTTCCCTGCCTCTCTTCTCCATTACCATTTTTATTTCTTATAAATATCTCATAGCTAGCATTTTTGTCCATTGTTCCTGTAGTATCTTGTGCCGGCCCCCCTTTTTTCTCTTTTGTGCATGTTTGCAGGCTGGAGCCTCGGGAGCTGCGTTCTGGCCTGTGTTCCCGGCCCCCCCCCATCCCCGGTCATCCCTTTGCTGCTTCCACCTGCCTACGTGGATGTCTGCTGTTGCTGCTTCCGCCTGCCTGCACCCCCCCCCCCCCCTCTGGTCATCCCGCTGCTGCTTCCACCTGCCTGCTGTGCTGCCGACGTCCCCGACTCCCCCAGTCTGGCCTTCGGCAGGAGGGTCCCCCCTTATGATCCTGGTCCTGCTCAAGGTTTCTTCCCTCCTAAAGGGGAGTTATTCCTTGCCACTGTTTGGCTTAAGGCTTTTCTCCCACTAGGGGAGTTTTTACCTGCCATTGTTTATGTAATAATTGCTCGGGGGTTTATGTTTATGTTTATGTTCATGTTCTGGATCTCTGGAAAGCGTCTAGAGACAACATCTGTTGTATTAGACGCTATATAAATAAAATTGAATTGAATTGAATTGAAACTAAAGCATCAAAAACTGTCAAAGCCGCCAGTGATCTAAATGTGTTAAAGAGCTGAAACAAAGTCAAAGTGAAACAGAACAAATGTTATTCTTTGTTAAAATGTTTCAATCACATCCGACTGTTGTTTCAATTTTAATTTGCTGCTCTGTCTGGTGATTTCAAGCTGCTTTATCATGATAAAATATTTGTCATGTTAATATAAAACATGTGTTTATAGGAACATTTTAATGTAATTTTTAAAACTTTTGTAAACTATGTTAAGATTGCATAGCAATTTTTCATGAAAACTGCAGGATGTGACAGAAAGGCAGCAGATGTTGAAATGAGATTTTCTTCATTTTCTTTTTTACTTTTATTTTAAGGTAGACTGAGGGATTTCCTTAGAAATCTGAACCGGAAACTAAATTACTGACGTCCACCTGGACTCACCTGGAGGAAGGAATACATGCAGGCTTTAGAGCCATGATGTTTTAATATGTGACTACAATAGTTTGACACTTGCCTACTGAAGAAAACAAGATCTTCCTGAAAAACATTTGCATGACACGTCCTCTCAATAGCTGCTTTTATCTAAAAGCAAAATATTCAAGCTTCACAGGAGCCACATTTCTGTCATTTGGACGGCAAAGCCCCAACAACCCACCAGGCATGCTGATTGGATTTTTGATTTGATTTGAAGATTTTATTTCGAACATGCATGATAAAAAAAGAGTACAAAAAAGTAAAAAAAAAAAAACAGAATACATATACATATATATACATATACATATATATACATATACATATATATATATATATATATATATATATATATATATATATATATATATATATATATATATATATATATATATATATATATATATATATATATACATATACAGCACTTGGGCAGACCTCACGGATTACTTATAAAACACCCATAATATTACAATATACAGTAATAGAGAACAATAGACAGCAATAATAACTATACAGGACTGTCTCAGAAAATTTGAATATTGTGATAAAGTCCTTCATTTTCTTTAATGCAATTAAAAAAACTAAAATGTCATACATTCTGGATTCATTACAAATCAACTGAAATATTGCAAGCCTTTTATTATTTTATATTGCTGATTATGGCTTACAGTTTAAGATTAAGATTCCCAGAATATTCTAATTTTTTGAGATAGGATATTTGAGTTTTCTTAAACTGTAAGCCATGATCAGCAATATTAAAATTATAAAAGGCTTGCAATATTTCAGTTGATTTGTAATGAATCCAGAATGTATGACATTTTTGTTTTTGTAATTGCATTACAGAAAATCCCAATATTCTAATTTTCTGAGACAGTCCTGTAAATCTCTATATCTACATATATTAATAAATGTACATATCTACATGTTTATTCACATCTGTATTTTGAATAGAATGTTTCTTTGTATTTTTTATTTTAAATTGTGATATGTTTTGAGTTTGCTGAGTTTGATTCCACTTAAGTCTTGATTGTCTTTAGTCTGTGACAGAGAAACCGTCCTCGTGTTTCAGGAGTTCAGGAACAACTACAAAGTCACCATTTAACTGGACCAATAATTAATTTCCATGAAGTCAAGTGAAGCTCAGTGAACAGTAAATGTTCAATCCGGTTTGAATCTTCCAGTCTGATCTGGCTCGCCAATTCACGTCAGAGTTGCAGCGTTCAGGTTTTTTTGTCACATTTCTGTGCAAGATTACAGGCGGGAAAACAACAGAAAAGATAAACTTTCACCTTTAAATAAGCATTCAGTCACACTTTGTCGCATGTTATGATAGGGCCAAAACCTGCAACAAGAGAAATACAATTTGTACTTTGATGTTATTTGAGTGGAGCCTACTCAAAAAAGGAAGATGACGGCCAGCAGCTTCCCATCAGGACTCGTCTCTTATCAACCCAAGGGCACATGTGAACCAGTTAAACAGTTACTCTGTTGATAACTTTACTCCACTGAAGAGAAGTTTCTGTTCTTGGCTGAAGCAGCTGTTTTTCATAAACATCACTACATGACAGTAGGTTTCTGACTAAAAACAGCAGATTAACAGTGTTTACAGTAACTTTACATGCACAGAAATTCAAATTGTTGCCTTAATCCGACCGATATGGAAGTTTTAAATGCCGTTTATACACCTTAGTCGGGCTGTAGTCAAACCAAACTGAAGCTCTTGAGATGGAGCTGTTAAGAGCCAGATAACGGGTCCTAACCCGAGTTATTTTGGCATGTATAGAGGGAATCCGCATGACGTCACAGATGCGACTTCACAGCAGGTTTCGCTCATTGAGTGGCAGAAAGACTGAGTGTCAGAAAGACTGAGTGGCAGAAAGACTGAGTGGCAGAAAGACTGAGTGGCAGCGTAAACTTTCAGTTTGAGCAACTGGAAAACATCTAAAATGGGAAAGAGCTGTTGTGCGATCGACTGTACTCATAGATTTAGCAAGAAATCTGAGTTATCGTTTTACAGACTGATGAAAAATAAGCTTAAGAGAGTCAAATGGATCGCTGCAATTCACAGAAACAACTGGATTCCAGGTATCGAAACGTGGATTTACGGTTCCCATTTTGTATCAGGAAATGTTGGATTTTTGGGTAGCTAACGTTAAACGGTCCAATCATGAAGTTCGGTGTCTTCATCACTTTAATTTCTACAACAAATCCTGCCTTGAAGTCGGACCAAGTGTCAAGACTTTTGTAAGCCTTCAAGCTTTGCTTCGTGTATTTCTCCGGCGTAGAAATTAAGTACATATAAATATCAGGAAACTGGATTCGTGGACAAATATTAATGTCCATGGACCACTGGTTCTTGGTAACTGTACCAAATAATAATGTCCATGGACCACTGGTTCTTGGTAACTGTACCAAATATTAATGTCCATGGACCACTGGTTCTTGGTAACTGTACCAAATATTAATGTCCATGGACCACTGGTTCTTGGTAACTGTACCAAATATTAATGTCCATGGACCACTGGTTCTTGGTAACTGTACCAAATATTAATGTCCATGGACCAGTGGTTCTTGGTAACTGTACCAAATATTAATGTCCATGGACCACTGGTTCTTGGTAACTGTACCAAATATTAATGTCCATGGACCACTGGTTCTTGGTAACTGTACCAAATATTAATGTCCATGGACCAGTGGTTCTTGGTAACTGTACCAAATATTAATGTCCATGGACCAGTGGTTCTTGGTAACTGTACCAAATATTAATGTCCATGGACCACTGGTTCTTGGTAACTGTACCAAATATTAATGTCCATGGACCACTGGTTCTTGGTAACTGTACCAAATATTAATGTCCATGGACCACTGGTTCTTGGTAACTGTACGGGTCACTGTCAAGTCCAACTGACGCTAATTTAAAGGGGACCTATTATGGCATCTAATACCTATTTTAAACAGGCCTTGAATGTCTTAAAAACAATCTTTTGATTGTTTTTGCTAAATAAATTAGAAATTCAGCCTCTAAACCATGTCTTTATCTTCCCATTCTCTAACCTCATTATCTATGCGGGATTCTGAGTGGGCGGGGCTATGATAATGAGGCTCTGTGCTGATTGGCTGCCTGAATGACGCGATACACCGCTACGAAAAAGTGGCGGAAGCTCCGGACGGCGGAGTTAGTTACACCGTGTCCTAACTGCATGCAATGCGAGCGAGCGACAGCGACAAAATTAATTCCATTGCTTTATTTTCTATTGGACTGTCCTAACTGGCCGCAGCGACGCGCTGTTTTGAGCTGAACATTTGTCAGACGCCCTGCTTCTATTTTCTTCTTGTCGCTCGCGTTGAAAGCGCAGTAGGAAACGGTCACGGATGAGGAACGGCTGATCCAGTTAGTTGAAATGAGAAGTTATCTCTATGATTCCTCCTCATTTCACTACAAAAACCTCAATAAAGCTGCAGCTGCTGGAGGAGATGGACAGAGAGCGTCCGATGTCACGCAGTGCTACGATAGTCGGACACTCATGCAGTTAGGACACGGTGTTCAGTTGTGGGCGTGGTTTGCATTTTCGTTACGTAACGACGGTAGCAGAATCTTATTGGCTCGTAGATCCACATCACACTGGACGGCTCATCCGGGCGGCTGTACAGACACTGCAGAATTTGGTTGCTTTCCTCCTTCTCTGAGTTGGCAGGCTGAGGGGAGACCACTTTATATATGTTAAAGCAAGAGAAAACCCTTGTGCTGTCTTGGGGTCAAGCAAGGAGGAAGAGAAGAAGGGAGGTAAGAAGAATGAAAAGAAGGAAAGAAAGAAGGAAGGAAGGGAGAAATGAAGGATGGAAGGAAGGAAGAAAGGAAGGAAGGAAGGAAGGAAGGACGGAAGGAAGGAAGGAAGGAAGGAAGGAAGGAAGGAAGGAAGGAAGGAAGGAAGGAAGGAAGGAAGGAAGGAAGGAAGGAAGGAAGGAAGGAAGGAAGGAAGGACGGAAGGAAGGAAGGAAGGAAGAAAGGAAGGAAGGAAGGAAGGAAGGGAGAAAAGAAGGAAGGAAGGAAGGAAGGAAGGAAGGAAGGAAGGAAGGAAGGAAGGAAGGAAGGAAGGAAGGAAGGAAGGAAGGAAGGAAGGAAGGAAGGAAGGAAGGAAGGATGGAAGGAAGAAAGGAAGGAAGGAAGGATGCAAGGAAGAAAGGAAGGAAGGAAGGAAGGAAGGGAGAAAAGAAGGAAGGAAGGAAGGAAGGATGGAAGGAAGGAAGAAAGGAAGGAAGGAAGGAAGGAAGGAAGGAAGGAAGGAAGGAAGGAAGGAAGGAAGGAAGGAAGGAAGGAAGGAAGGAAGGAAGGAAGGAAGGAAGGAAGGAAGGGAGAAAAGTAGGAAGGGATAAAAGAAGGAAGGAGAGCCGCTGTCCTGCATGTTTTTGATGTTTCCCTGCATATTTTATTTATTTTATTATTTATTTAAGTACTTGAATTTACTTTAAAATTATTTTAATTTAAGCTATTTTTTATGTTTTATTAATTTTAATTTATTTTATTGATTGAATTTGCCTGAAGATGATTATTTTGTACTTTTGTCTGTTTGAATGGTTTGGTTAAAAAAATAAGTAAATCTAAATGTTTCGGAATGATTGTAACCTTAATGTGAGTGTCAAAAGGAGCACTGGTCTTATTTGACAGAAATCTAGAATATATTTAGTAGTAGATTTTCCTTTTTTTTTACCTCTTTAGGTTTGCTTTTAATTTTTGTCTTTTATTGTATATTATGTGTCGGACCCCAGGAAGAATAGCTGCAGTTTTGCTGCAGCTATGGTGATCCAAATAAAACTATAAAACTATAGAGTCTCAGAGTAATCAACCACTGTGCAATAATAATAATAATAATAATAATAATAATAATAATAATAATAATAATAATAATAATAATAATAATAATAATAATAATAATAATAATAATAATAATCACAATCATATGCTGTAACAATGCAACTTTCAATAACCATGTCTACCTCATACTGCTGCACCATTCACTTTTAACATATGTTAATGACAGATGTCATTTGTTAAGTTACTGCACAGTGAGTGAAAATAACCCTGTTCCCTGTCTTGTTTGACCTGACTTGGCCAATAAACCTGATTCTGATTAATTACTATTGATAGTCACCCACAGACTGAAATAACACCTTCTTTTAATAATTATTTGCATCTTAAAGCAGGTTTTTTATTTTATTTTCCATCTATTGATTTGATGGGGCGGACCTCTGGCGCCCCCTAGTGGCCAGCCTGTCTGAGAGGACGTCTTTCTGATGCCATGATGCAACACCGCCCTCTGCTGGCGGACTGGCAGTACTGCACCGAGCAGCAGCAGGACATGCTCGTGTTTCCAGCTGGATATGAGCAGATATACAGCAGTGTCTCAGAAAATTAGAATATTGTGATAAAGTTCTTTATTTTCTGTGATGCAATTAAAAAAACAAAAATGTCATACATTCTGGATTCATTACAAATCAACTGAAATATTGCAAGCCTTTTATTTACTAATATTAATATTGCTGATTATGGTTTACAGTGTAAGATTAAGATTCCCAGAATATTCTAATTTTTTGAGATAGGATATTTGAGTTTTCTTAAGCTGTAAGACATGATCAGCAGTATTAAAATAATAAAAGGCTTGCAATATTTCAGTTGATTTGTAATGAATCCAGAATGTATGACATTTTTTTTTGTAATTGCATTACAGAAAATCACAATATTCTAATTTTCTGAGACAGTCCTGTACACAAACACATGTTTCTACACAGCTGCTCTCCCGTGTAATTGCGGCTCGCCAGGTTAATTTTCTTTATATTTAACCTCACAATAACAGTAAGACATCCCAAAACATGCCCTATGTCTTACACACGTGCTCTACAAAGCTGGTTGCCGAGACAACCGGTGTTGTGCCAAAAAGTGATTGCATGCCAGAATCTGATTTCTTCTGATTTCTGGCCGCGGCAGAAACAACTTTTCATTAACTGTATTTGGCCTTCAATCAATTTTTGGCAGGTGAAAATGCCTATTTTGTGTTGTAATTGTCCTTTAAAAGAGTTAAAAGCAATCCTGTGAGCTCTAGTGTTTATTATGAAGCTCAAGAATGAGATCAAATCATATTTAGGTAGAAACAACCTTTCATTAATTGTATTTGGCCTTCAATCAATTTTTGGCAGGTAAAAAGACCCATTTTCAGGGAGAAATCAGATTCTGGCAGGCAATCGCTTTTCACCGGCACAAAGTTGCCAAGTAGCTTCTGGACAGCGTGGATTATTAATGAAAATACTCTCAAACTTAGTGGGAATGAAACACACAAGAGTGAAGTGAATTACCTGAGTTACTGTCTTGTTTCCACCACTCGTCACCTAATTCGTCTCCCATTTTCCTTTTCTTTTCGTTTCACGGTTAAACTCTGCATGACTTGTTTCACTAACAACGTTGGTAATAAGAGTAAAATATGAAGAGCTCTGACGTCATATTAATATTTGCGATAGAATGAATGGCGTGTGTACTGTATGCCACAAACTTATGGTGTTTCAGTAATAGTAAAAAAACAAAAAAGAGTAAAGACATAAGGGAAACAACCTTCGTCTCAAGTGTTGTAAACATTTAAGCAAATCCACGGGTTAGTGTTACACATTAGTTAGTGTCATTAAAAAGGAGAATTGGGGTCTCCAGGAAATATCTGGTTTAGAGTGGCAAGGTATGGATGTGTGCCCCAGTTAAAGGAGCATGAGGCTCCTTCTAAGAAATTAGACTCTCTAGCGCCACCCTTCACCACGACGGTCGTTGGGGGTACTGCAGCCAACAGTGAAGCTGGCACGGGAGAACGGGGAGAACACACATGCAGCGTCATGTGACGTCACATCCACAGCCCAGCGCGGGAAATTCCGGCCCGGAATTGCAGCAGATTTTGCAGCAACAGCCTGTTCAAGGCAAAGGAGAGATACACTAGAGGAATCATTCTTTTTGGTTTGGAACGCTTCATCTGACATTATTACTAGAAAACTTAAAACGTATACAAATTTTTTTCATAAATCCTGCCTCAAGCTCCTTTAAAGGACACAGATACGGATTTCCAGGTCAGGTGAGTTTATTTAACTGTGACTTAAACAAAGTGTGAACGGATAAACATGCTGATGTTCAGTTCACCTTATAATGTCATTTAAGCTCACCTTTAGGCATCTACACACAGTAAAAACTTAAAAAAACAGGCGGATGGCTAAAACGGACGAAGAAAACAGCACTATCTATCGGCAGCTACATGAAGGAAAAGAAAACTGCCTTTGTTCAACGGCGTCGGCACATAACGGTTGTGGTGCATTCAGGGACCGTTGGTAAAGTCTGGTGAGTCCAGTAGCGTAGGACAATTAAATATACACATATAAAAAATGAATAATATAAAATACTATGAACTAGTAAACATAAGCAGTGTGGGCTTTCTATCAGTCATTATATGTTCACGTAACAAATAAAATAGAAGAATAAAGTCCCAATACAAGTCCAGCGTGGTTGCAAGTCGGACACATTTACAGTATGCTTCGAGAAACAATGAAAATAGATTAGACAAAGTTAGGGCACAACATACTAAAAAAGATTATAAATATATATATATATATATATATATATATATATATATATATATATATATATATATATATATATATATATATATATATATATATATTAAAAAACAACTATATACAAGCCATGTACAGTAACATAAAATAAACTTAAATTTCAGATGTAAAGGATGTGAAATGCAGTGGGAATGAATGATCGGACTAAGAGACGTACTTTGAGATGTACTTACAGAACATATTTCTTTTTAAAATCGTTTTTTCTTCTTTATATTTATAGTTTAGTCTTTAAGATCCGCACATTGTGTCTTTTTGTGTTTAGCTGCTGCACCATGAGGCCTTTGAGGATGACAATTTCGATCCTGTATTGTGTTGTACATGTCAGAATTGACAATAAAGTTGACTTGACTTGACTAAGAGCCACGTTACATATAAATCAAATGTATATATGGACAAGATATAACATCACTGGACAAATGCTGAACTCCACCTACATGTGGCTGCAGAAGAGTGCGTTAGTGCAGGTCCTGGGTGAGTTGAGAATAATGTACACAGAATAGATGAGTAGCACAAACTTAAGGCATATACCACTACTACTACTACTACTATTATTACCGTATTTTCTCGACCATTCGGGCGCGCCGGGTGGAAAGGCGTACCCTCAGTTTTGTGTGTCATCTCTGTATTTAAAACACACACACACCGCACCGACCGAAAAGGCGCCGTCTACACACACGGAGCGCCGCCTTACAACACACACACAATCATACAAGTGTGCGTGTTTAAAAATAGAGCGGGAGCAAAACTTTGATTGTACTTTATTTAAGTTATTACATTAATCAAACCCATCGAAATCTTCATCCTCCGTTTCTACATTCATCCGAGCCTGATCGCGCTGAGACCGGGAGAACTGATCAATGAGACTGGGAGAACTGATCAGCTGCGATGGGCAGAGCCCGCAGCTCTCAGCCGAGTCACTTCCGTGCCGTGCGGCCCCTCGGAAATGATGCCGGCTTTTGCAAAAGCCCGAACAACAGTCCAACCCAGCAGACACGTCAGCCCACGTCCAATCCTTCAGCCCACGTTAGCATCTACAATCCTTCAACAGTAAACGACGGAGCCCGCCGTGTCGGCTGCCGCTCGGTCGGCGGTTCCTCCGGGCTTCGGACCTGCCTCTGCGGCGCAGCTCCCCCGGGAGCAGCGTCTCCTTCTCGGTAGCGAGGCCGAGTCTCCCCGTCCGCCCCAGGTGTGACGCCACGGAGCCGCCGTGGGGCAATCACGGGCAATTCACGCGCCGCCCTTCCCCCTTCCGCCCTTCCCCCACTCATGGTGGCCTCAATTACGTCCGCCTTATGGATCCGCGTTAAGTTGACGCAGACCTACGCCGTAGGCTCTGCGTTGGTGTAACGCGGAACCATAAATCAGCCTTTACAATAATACAATGGGCGCATTGCGTCATTGGGCGCGCGGTACATTAAAAAAAAAAAAAAAGACGTTTATATGCGCCTAATGGTCCCAAAAATACGGTAATAATAATAATAATAATTACTAAATGACTAAAGTGGTCATGGTTGTGGGGAGGGAGGTAAAGGTTATCCAGGATAGATAACGGTGTGTTCAGGTCCTCCTCTCCACCACATCTGCAGCCGGTGCCAGAGAGAGTTCTCTTCATCAGTTTATTTAGTCTGTTAGTTCTATTAGTCTGTTTATGTGCTGTCAGTCGATGTAAACACCCCCACATCTGCAGCCCTGAACACATCCATACCCAGGATAGAAGGGGCTGCAACATATCATTTAAGATATAAAAACATTAAAAAAAGAGAAAAGTAACATAAAACTGACACAAATAGTCCTCAATAATAATTTACTGAACCACGAGGAATAAAAATCACACTGATTTTGAATCGTGGTTCAAGAGAATCATCAAATAAAACCCGATTAAACCAAACCTTAGTGACATTAGTCACATTTGTAACTAAAGTATAATTAATGTAATTAACATTATTCTCTTCAATCATCCTGACTCGTTAAAGGGCCTGAAAGACATGTATGATTTTATTTCTTAATGTTCCAGTTAAACGATTCAAAAGCGCTATCTGATTTTCATTGGTCAATGTATAATCAATTATTATTACTCTTATCAGGTGGAAGTCGCTTCGGTGGACTATTTTCTCTAATGGAAGGATATCTAAACATTTGTCCGTGTGTGTGTGTGTATATATATATATATATATATATATATATATATATATATATATATATATATAATTAGAACGTAATGGAGCCCGCAACTTTGTTTCAGATACTTTTGTTCTCTCAGGCATCTAATTAGATCCAAAATAAAAGGTCTTAACTCTGAAATGTTAACCTTTTCAGAAATGTAAAAACCCTCATTATCAACCGGGAGGTGACGGGTTCGAGGACACGAGGTCACTGTTTCCACGTCGTGTACAACACAAATCACATCTTTACATCCTCGTTGTGGGTTTCTTATTTCCAGAAGCACGTGAGAGAAGATGAGGAGGAGGGGGAGGAGGAGGAGGAAGAGCCTGGACCGCTGCCCTCCGCCCCGCAGCTGGAGACGGAGATGGGAGGAGGGGTTCGCTCCCGGCGGAGTAATTGCAGGCTTTTTTGTTTTTCTGTCAGAATAACACATTTCTGGCTGGCAGCGGATATGAGATGTTTGATTAAGTCCTTTTTAACACACAAAAAAAGAACAAACTGATTACTGTGGAAATTATAAAGGGTTCAGAAAAACGGTTGTGGTGCATGTGTAACCCTCGAAACGAGGGAAGAAAAACAAATAAAGAAGGAGAAAGGAAGGAGGGAGCAGTCAACACATCGCGTGGGGGGCCGCCAATTTTCAGGAAGCACAATGGACTACAAATAGCAGCTTTGCACGTAATTAAAAATAATTCCTGCAAAACCTCTTCATTTGTTATTCTCTCTGCTGGTCGTTGGACCTCAGATCTCTGAGCTAAAAAAATCACGATGCATCAAAGTCCTCAGGAAAAGTTGTAAAACTTCCTGATCTGAGTTTCTTGCATTTTGAAAGAGGCGCCTTTGAAAGGAGTTAAAAGGCTCTTTAAAATCTCACTTAATTCATATCTATAACCCGACATGAATGAGTCTGAGTTGAAAACCCAGTCGGTGCTAGTGGTGTTAGCATCGTCAGCACCGCTGTGAGGCCCCCGTTTTCCCGCCATGTTGCTAGTACTCGAGTTGTAAAAAAAAATCAGGGGGGATGGTGGATATAATCATATATTACAAATAATAGCACTGACCAAAACACGTGCAGAAATACTGCAGGAATGACATAGCGGCAGTTAAATGCAGCCTTCTGTAAGCTTTAAATATCCTCTGGGCTTACATCAAATACATCAAAACACAAAAAATAAAAAACAGTTTTCTGAACTTATCAATATGCCTCTGTCCTTCACAGGATTAGTAAAATGGATCACTGCAAAAACTCAAAATCTTAACAAGAATATTTGTCTTATTTCTAGTTAAAATGTCTCATTTTAGTAAAAAAATCTCATTACACATAAAACAAGACTCATCACTGGAAAAAACAACAATTTTCACCTGTTTCAAGTAGATTTTCACTTAAAATAAGTTGAAAAATCTGCCACTGGAACAATTTTTTTTTGCTTGTAATGAGAAGATAAATCCTACTTATTTCAAGTGAACATTTACTTGAAACAGGTGAAAATTGTCAAATAAGTTATTTTTCTGGTGATGACTCTAAATGTTGAAATAGCAGTAAAACCACATTCATTGATGAAATGACATAAGGGATGGAAAGGGGGGATGGCAGTTTTACAGGGGGGATGATTTGGACCCTTTTTATTTCAGGGGGGATGCCATCCTCCCTCAACTCGAGTACTGCATGTTGCCCAGGTAACATGCCCCCCGTATGTCAATCAAAGTTAGCGGCGGCTAACCGGCTCCCTCAGCTGATCCACGCTGTAATATCTGCAGAGCTGCCGTCAGACGTTTACAGCAGAATCCACCATTTCACCTTGTTTCCATGGTGAAATTAAAAACTACAGCTGAAATTTAGCCGATGCATTAGCGCTTCGTTAGCACAAACTGGGGGCTTCGCGGTACCATGACGACGACTGATGAGGAAATGACTTCAGTGATGATGAAAATGATTGAGACCAAAACTTTAATTTGATCCAGACTGTAAACATGTTTATTTGATTTGATTGAACGGTATATATAATAATATATATTTAAGAAAAAGCATATTGCGATGAAGTGCAAGTTCGAGAAGGAGCTGAAGGAAGCAAAGCTTATCAAGTTCAGCCCACCCTTATATTGTCATATAGTATATAATACAATTATATATAAAATACAATTACAATTACACATACATACATACATACATACATACATACATACATACATACATACATACATACATACATACATACATACATACATACATACATACATACATACATACATACATACATACATACATACATACATACATACATACATACATACATACATACATACATACATACATACATACATACATACATACATACATACACACACGCTGTCAGGAATGGTTTTAGTGAGGACCCAGATGCAGGACAGCAGAAGGCAGGAGTTCCAAAAAACTGAGATTTATTCACAAAAACGTAACCAAAAACGCTGCTGAGCAGGATCAAAAAATGGAACATGAACATAAATAAGAAAACTAGGAAAACCTGACGAGGAGAACATGGAGGGAGCAAACAGTACGGACCAGCAGGGAGCAGGGGAAAGACAAGACCAGATATACACAAGGGATAACGAGACACAGGTGCAGACGATCAGGGCAGATGGGAAACAGGAAGGTCAAATCAGAACTTGAACACCAAGACAGGGCTTCAAAATAAAACCGGAAGGGTGAAACCCTGACACACGCACACACACAGATACACACACACATTCATACAAATTTCAATTCCATAAGAATATTCATAATCCATAGATCAATGCAATGGCCAATTTCTCCTCTAAAGTTCGACTTTTTAACACGCAGGTCAATGGGGGTGAACTCGCTGTTGGTTCTGGACCCTAGTGGTCTGTAGAGGAACTGCAGGTCTGGACATTATTTAAAATCTCATAAAACAACATAAAACTACGACGGAGTATTAGGGCCAAACTAAGACAAAAAAAAGTTGGAAATTACGAGAATAAAGTCATAATATAATGAGAATAAAGTCGTAAAATTACGAGAATAAAGTCATAATGTTACTAGAATAAAGTCGTAATATTATGAGAATAAAATCGTAATATAAGAATAAAGTCGTAATATTACGAGAATAAAGTCGTAATATTACGAGAATAAAGTCGTAACATTACGAGAATAAAGTCGTAACATTACGAGAATAAAGTCGTAATTTTTGAGAATAAAGTCGTAATATTATGAGAATATAATTTATGAGAACTCTAACAGGAAGAGCATCTTCTCCCTGTGTTAAAATGAGGAATATTGAGCATCTTGTGAAGTTATATTTATATATTTATAATATAATTTATAATATATTTAATATTACGACTTTATTCTCGTAATATTACAACTTTATTCTCAAAATATTATGACTTTATTCTCGTAAATTTACGACTTTATTCTCGTAATATTATGACTTTATTCTTGTAAATTTACGACTTTATTCTCATATTATTATGACTTTATCCTCGCAATTTCCATTTTTTTGTCTTAGTTTGGCCCTAATACTCCGTCGTATAAAACAGAGGAAGAAAAGCAGAAGGAAAGCTGAGAAGCAGAAAGGAGCCAGATGAAGGTGATGACATGAGCGGAGGCGCGTGGAGGCGGAGCTTAATGCTGCGGTGATTAACCGCCGGCAGCTGCCTCGTCAGCTCTGATTGCTCAGCGCGGCGCGGCGGCGGTAATCTGTTTATTCTGTTGTCAGCAGCTGTTCTCCCCTTTCCTCATTTCACATGTGGCTGCTGAACTCCATTTCTGTTGCACTCGATAAGAAACAACATTGTGCATCTCTTTTCATTGATTTGTAGAAAGCGTTTGATACGGTTGACCATGATATTTTAAAACTTAGACTCTTGCAGTCTGGACTCTCGGAGCATGCAGTCAACTGGTTCACCAATTACCTCAGCAAAGGGACTCAGTGCATCAAACACGATGGCCTGTGTTCTGATTTTCTTACTGTCCACAAGGGGGTGCCACAAGGCTCTGTTTCAGGTTCACTTTTATTTATTATTTATATCTGTTATGACGATTGCTACTCAAAAGTCCTTCAGGGATCGTTTTACCGAGACATAGAAGTTTGGACGCGTGAACTCAAATACACATGACTGTTTATTCCAGTATAAAGATGATCCAAGGAAAGTGTGCATGGCTACACGGTCACAAACTGTGTGCTCATCCCAGTCTCACTCACCTGCAATCAAATTACACCTGCACCCGTGAGCGCACCTAAATCACCTCTTGCACCCATACACCACCTAGCGTTCAATATGTGACAACAACGAAATAAACAACAAACTATTAATTATCAAACATATATAATGGCTGCAACACACCGGCTCCTAATTGTTCAATGGCTAGACATAACAATTCCAACCAAACAAGCAAACCATTATACAGCAATACAGACATTATTGTTCATGTTTATTAAGTTTATAGTCCATGTTATACGAATTCTGCTCCAAGTTCATTATGAAGCCTCCTTAAAGTTCATTTAGGATAAGCCATCAAACCAGTTCTGGGGTCAGAGGTCTTGTTAATTAACATTAATATCATATTTCCAGAGTCATTGTGATGATACATCAACTTCCAACAGGTTTAATGAACCTCTGTCATGGTCTGAGGGGTCTGTATCACCTTCACTGGCACTATGGAACTTTGAGGTGCATGGTAGGAACCCTTCCACACTAAAAAACTACACATTTTTACGGCTTTGACTGCTTTACGGCATACGTCACTTCCCCCTCCTTCCCGATTCGTAGTCGAGACGAAAATGGGCGGGGCGTGGAGCGCAGAGCTCAGCAGAAGCTGGTAACCCGTTGCTGCGTTGTGGCTGCAGCAGCTCCACGCACAACAGACGTGGGGAAAAGATCGCTAATGGTTTAACTTTTCACCGCTTTCCTGCTCGGAGGCAGAACCACGGAGACCAAGTATCTGAGATAACAGAGTAAAAGAGTGAAAGAGTCGTCGGCTCGCTTGGATCGCGGCTGTAACGAGTCCGACCAAACATAACGTTCCTCAGTAAACAAACAAACACGCACACAGACGGGCGTCGGATCAAAACACGGGTTTATTAAACCACAAACAAACAAACACAGAGACCGTGGTCGGATCGGGTTTTATTCCCCACTTCTCCAGCTAAACGCAGTTGCTGGCCAGCTCTGAAGTGCGATTAACCATAATCTTCAGATAAAAAGGAAAAGGAAAACAAAAATATTGCTCACGCCTCGGAGCCTCTTCAGCATAATATAGCAGTCAAAAAAAAGAAAAAGAAAAGAGAAGTAAGAGTGATACAAAACATGTACTGTATGTTGTACTATTATACTAATTTATTGAAACACATGGCGAGTCAAACATTTACCAAAGCAGCTGCCAAACACTCCTAAACAAGGTAGCCTAAGACGTGGGTTGTGCAGAACTGCGGCAGTAAATCCTCATCGGAGCTCCATTCTTTAGTAGTGATTTCATATGAACCCAAACGGTTAATAATCATTATTTTCTCCATATCCCGCTCCCTTGTTTAAGGTATCCCGGTAAATTCCAGTTCCTTTCAGTTTAACATCTTTTTTTTTGCGTTCCGTCTGTTCACTTGTTGAAACAGAAAAGTAGTTTTGAAAGTCCGTCCCGTCTTCATTTACTATCAAAACAAATGCACGCGACGGGACAGGATCTTTCCGGCAGTACGCGCTGGTGCTCATGGGAAACGTAGTGTTCTTTCTGGTAAAGCACTAACGCTTTTGTCCAAAAGATGCCGCCAAATTCAGAAAAGCTGAAAGTTACGTTGTGCTGCTTTAACATACATCATCTCTATAAAATGTAGTTACTATTTCACATGCACTACATAATAGATATATTAAATTGATATATGTTTTTTAAAACGTTTTTATACGTTAGGATTAACGAAACCAATGTGACTACAAATATGGCGCTGATTAGCATAAAGCTGTATAGCATGACTCTAGGGAAATGTAGTTCTTAGCAATTTTTTTTTTTTCCACAGAAATGGAGGTTGTTAATACTAAAATAAGTACATAGTAGTTTAAGGGCATGATACACACATTTGTGTAAATATATTTTAAATATATAATTGTTAAATGTGTGAAAATTAAAACACGGTTTAATACTCGCTGTCAAAATACTGTTAAAAATCATAAAAACACCATTAAAACACTGTTAAAACAGCGTTGAAAACATGCTTTTACAAACTGACAGTAACAAACAGTAACTTGCGCGTCAAAAACTCATAACTTAGCCACTATAATAAAGAATAATATGTACATAATAATAATGTAATAATCCGTGTATATATCACGACAACAGAGCCCATTGACTTCGCATAGTACAATATCCGTGGTGCACACACGGAATTATACCATTTCCGTGTTGGTGCCACGGAAAATAGTGGTGAGAGGTCGTGCGCATTTCACTGATTTTTGTGAGATCAGGTTGAAATGATGGTATTTTTTGAAAACGTAGCTGGGGAAATATCCGTTTTTGTAAATACCCTGCTACGCGTAAACGTGGCCTAAACATTTGGCGGATACGTCAGATAAAGTAAAAGCTCCAGATGTTTCCAGTGAACTTGTAAATAATGCTGATCTTTAGTCCGTGTCTCCACGACGGCAGAGTTCTGTGCAGAGTTCTGTCCAGAGTTCTGTCGGTGTCACACGGGTCTCGGTCCCGTACGAGGACACAGATGGGCTCAGCGAGCGAAGGTCCTGCTGCAGATTAGTGGGGGGGTGAGAGGTAAGACAGACGGTACATCAGTGCAGTCATCGTTCCTGCAGAGGTCCCGGTCCGTCACCCTCACCAACTGTCTGGCCACATGGAGGCGAACCCCCCCCCCTCCCCCTCCAGGTTACACGCCGGCCGAGTGATGTCCTGCCCCCCCTCCTCCTCCCCGGGGGGCAGCGGGGTCGGGGTTTACAAAATTAAAAAATTAAAAAAATGTACAGTCAAAGCCAAAAGTGCTCCTTGGGTTGACACTGAATTAAAGAGTTTAATGTCTCAGAGGGATGAGGCTAAAAGGTTCTTTTTTGTTCTCCTGTGGACAGAAAACGTTATTGTACACTAAGGAATCATGTGACCAAAGTGAACAGAGTAAAAAAGAGAAACTATTATCAAAAGAGAATATCTGACAGTGGTATGGACACTAAAAAAATATGGAACGTACCTAATAAAATTAGGCTTAGGCTATTTACACCCGGGTGCAAGTACTGATGCGTAGGCTATTTACACCCTGCTACCAATATCAATGTATACGGAAGAGTATTAGGGCCCGGCAGGAGAAAAATAAAAATAATATTTTAGAGGAGGAAGATTTTTTTTCATTATGCACTTTGAGAAAAAAGTCGAAATGTTGAGAAAAAAGGCGAAATGTCAAGAATAATGTTCAAGTACAATTTCAAGAAAAAAGTTAAAATTTCGAGAAAAAAGACGAAATGTTGAGATTAATGTTGAAATACAATTTCAAGAAAAAAGTCAAAATTTCGAGAAAAAAGTTGAAATGTTGAGATTAATGTTGAAATACAATTTCAAGAAAAAAGTCAAAATTTCGAGAAAAAAGTTGAAATGTTGAGAAAAAAGTCGAAATGTCGAGATTAATGTTGAAATACAATTTCAAGAAAAAAGTCGAAATGTTGAGAAAAAAGTCGAAATGTTGAGAAAAAAGTCGAAATGTCGAGATTAATGTTGAAATACAATTTCAAGAAAAAAGTCAAAATTTCGAGAAAAAAGTCGAAATGTTGAGAAAAAAGTCGAAATGTCGAGATTAATGTTGAAATACAATATCGATAAAAAAAGTCGAAATGTTGAGAAAAAAGGCGAAATTTTGACTTTATTCACGAAACTTCGACTTTATTCTTGAAATTGTATTTAAACATTAATCTCGACATTTAGACTTTTTCTCAACATTTCAACTTTTCTCTTGAACTGCACAATAAAAAAAAATCTTCCGCTCTCAAATATTTTTTCCCTTGCATGGCCCTAATACTCTTCCGTACAATGTATGCTATCCCATGTATTATTAAAGTAAAAAAATGTTAAAAAAAATATTTATAAAATAAATAAAATCTCTCAACTCAACAGTGTTTGGCAGGTATTCACACCACTTTTGATAAACTTCATTTAATCTCTTCAAAATATCTTACAATGACATAAGAGCAAAAATTGTTCATACAAAAGTGTGAGAGCAGACGTTTGCCTGGCTCTATTGTTTGACATGGTTCCAATTTTAGAGTGGTGCACATGTGCATGGGCAACGCATTTGTTTTCACATGTCAACAGGGTGTGAATAGCTCAGCTGGTGGGCTTGATATTTGTACCCTGGTGCAAATAGTCACTCCGATAAAATTATGGGAAAAAAATCTATTATTGAAATGAATGGAGTTTATTTGACTAAACCAATTCAGATTGCAAATTATTTCAACGATTATTTTGTTAATAAGGTTTCTAAACTTCGAGAGAAAATGGATTGTACTGTTGATCCTAACACAGATGAGCTGATAAAAAATGCATAATTAAAATCATTTGAACAGTTAAGAGAGAAATGTATGCTCCCCAACACCAGACTTCTACAGATATTTACAATTAAGGAACTTTTTAACGAGACATAAAGATTGGGACAAAGTCTTGGAGCCTACTCCATTTGAACTGCTCTTGATAAGAATTCAAACAGGAAATGGAAATAAGAAAGTGATTGGACTTTTCTATGAAGCATTCTTAGGCATGGATTTATCCCTTGTACTGTCTTTGGGTCAAAATGACTTAATTCTCCTATCCTTCCTTCCTTCCTTCCTTCCTTCCTTCCTTCCTTCCTTCCTTCCTTCCTTCCTTCCTTCCTTCCTTCCTTCCTTCCTTCCTTCCTTCCTTCCTTCCTTATTTCCTCCTGCTCTCTCCTTCTTTCCTTGTTTTATACCTACCATCCATCCATCCCTCCTTCCTTCCTTCCTTCCTTCCTTCCTTCCTTCCTTCCTTCCTTCCTTCCTTCCTTCCTTCCTTCCTTCCTTCCTTCCTTCCTTCCTTCGTTCCTTCCTTCCTTCCTTCCTTCCTTCCTTCCTTCCTTCCTTCCTTCCTTCCTTCCTTCCTTCCTCTTTTCTCCCTTCCTTCCTTCCTTCCTTCCTTCCTTCCTTCCTTCCTTCCTTCCTTCCTTCCTTCCTCTTTTCTCCCTTCCTTCCTTCCTTCTTTCCTTGTTTTTTCCATTCCTTCCTTCCTTCCTTCCTTCCTTCCTTCCTTCCTTCCTTCCTTCCTTCCTTCCTTCCTTCCTTCCTTCCTTCCTTCCTTCCTTCCTTCCCTCCTTCCTCTTTTCTCCCTTCCTTCCTTCCTTCCTTCCTTCCTTCCTTCCTTCCTTCCTTCCTTCCTTCCTTCCTTCCTCTTTCCTTCCTTCCTTCCTTCCTTCCTTCCTTCCTTCCTTCCTTCCTTCCTTCCTTCCTTCCTTCCTTCCTTCCTTCCTCTTTTCTCCCTTCCATTCCTTCCTTCCTTTTTTCCTTGTTTTCTTCCTTCCTTCCTTCCTTCCTTCCTTCCTTCCTTCCTTCCTTCCTTCCTTCCTTCCTTCCTTCCTTCCTTCCTTCCTTCCTTCATTCCTTCCTTCCTTCCTTCCTTCCTTCCTTCCTTCCTTCTTTCCTTATTTTCTCCCTTCCTTCCATCCTTCTTTTCCCCATTCCCTCCTTCTTTCTTTCCTTCTTTTCTTTCTTCCTTCCTTCCTTTCTTCTTTCCTCCCTTCTTCTCTTCCTCCTTCCTTGACCCGAAGACAGCACAAGGGTTAAACACTACATTAAGGATAAAAGAAAGATGGGAAATTGAAATGAATACGGATATATCACAGGACATATGGGAGGAAATATGCACAGGAGCACCACTTAGTCACCAATTCAAATAACTGGAGGGAATACAAATGGAAGGTGATCACAAGGTTCTTTCGGAGACCAAAAATAGTGGCCAAAATGGGTCCGACACACTCTAATAAATGCTGGAGAAACTGTGGCATGCAGATAGGCAACCATATTAACATATTCTGGACAAGCTCAAAATTAAATACATATTGGGAAGATGTGTTTGGTACGGAAGAGTATTAGGGCCAGGCAGGAGAAAAATAAAAATAATATTGGAGAGGAGGAAGTTTTTTTTTCATTATGCACTTCGAGAAAAAAGTCGAAATGTCGAGAAAAAAGTCGAAATGTCGAGATTAATTTTGAACTACAATTTCCAGAAAAAAGTCGAAATGTCGAGAAAAAGGTCGAAATGTTGAGAAAAAAAGGCGAAATTTCGAGAAAAAAGGCGAAATGTCGAGATTAATTTTGAAGTACAATTTCGAGAAAAAAGTCAAAATGTCGAGAAAAAAGTTGAAATGTTGAGAAAAAAGGCGAAATTTCGACTTTTTCTCGAAATTGTATTTCAACATTAATCTCGACATTTCGACTTTTTTTCTCTCGATATTTCAACTTTTTTCTCGAAGTGCACAATAAAAAAAAATCTTCCCCTCTCAAATATTTTTTTCTCCTGCATGGCCCTAATACTCTTCTGTAGTTTGGGGCCCTTTCAGTAGTATTTAATCAAGATCTCATAAAAGATCCGATGGTGGCAATACTAGGTGTGATACCGGAGGGAAATGAGGGTAGAGGTAAAAAAGATCTCTTACAGATATTACTGACAGCAGCAATTAAGTGCATCATTATTAAGTGGTTAAAAACTGACCCCCTAACATACAACATGTGGACTGAAAAAGTCTGGGAAATCTTTCAGATGGAACCGATAACATACTCTCTTAGACTTCAGAAAAGTGTTTTTCTTAAAAGGTGGAGCCCTGCGTGGCTCTGTTAACGCAGTGAATAGACTCTCCTACACATTCTGAGTCATACATAAGACACACTCATGCACACACACTAATACCCTCCCCCACCCCACCCCCTTTTTATTGATTTATTTTTTCATATCTATTATTTTTATGTACTTTATTTATTCATTTATTTATTTTTATTTTCCTCTCCTTCTGTGTCTCGCTCTTATCTTTATTGCTTTGCTAATTAAATGGTGCAAAGTAGTCTGTGGGTACAGACGGAATAAATGGAAAACGGTAGACAGTGTGTATGTAAGGGAATGTATAAGTTGCTGATACTGAAATAAAAACTAAGTTAAAAAAGAAAAATGAAGAATAAGTTGTGTCATTTTGAATTTCCTCAGGTCAGTGTGGTGGAGGTGGAAATGCTGCTGAGATCTTTGACTGCTGGTGGAAATGCTGGAACGGACAACTTGGACAGTAGGCTGTTGAGATCATCTACTGAACAAATTTGGAAACCTATCTGTCATATATTCAATAGGTGTCTGATTAGTGTCCAAAACTTTGGAAGGAGGGCAAGATCATTCCTTTACCCAAAGATACCAAAGATACAACTTTCTGTGGTCCGAACAGTAGGCCTATAAGCATTCTACCTGTTCTCAGTAAATTATTGGAAAAGATTGTATTTAAGCAAGTGCAAGATTAGTTTTCTTACAATAATTTAAAAAAACAGAGTTGAGTTCATGTCATTGCAGCAGGTGATCCATCCGTCCGTCCGTCCGTCCGTCCGTCCATCCATCCATCCATCCATCCATCCATCCATCCATCCATCCATCCAGTAGTTAGAGGCAGGGCTGCCCAAAGGGGCCTCGCGCTATGGGCCGTTTTTTTTTCCCCCCTTATAAATATCAACAGTCACGTTCCATTACAGACCTAAATGTGTACTAGTCTGTGCATATCAATAAATATATACTGTTGATCAATACAACTGATCAGACCAAGCGCAGACACAAGCTGCTCTGATCCAGACGGTGGAGTTGGAACAAACTGTCACACAATGTCGAGAGAACGAGACAGAATCAGGAAATTTCCATCAGGGGATGAAAAAAGAAAAAAACTAAAGAAAATGGAAGAGTTTAATGTCTCTCTGAAAGGCTCGTTTGATAAATTTGTTAGAAAAATCACCGATCCGACCGGGTCTCAAGCAGCCGCGGGGCCCCGCGTCGAGGCAAGCCCAGATGATGATGAGGCAGGGGAAGGTATCCAGTATTTTGCTAATTGGAGAGTTAAAATTGCGCATATAGACACCCGATCCAACCAAAAAACCCCCAAATTTTGCGCGCGTGAGCCCCCCCAGCCATTTCGCACAGGGCCTCGCAAATCTCTCAGACGGCTCTGGTTAGAGGGGCCCCATATTGAATGAACTGGGGATGAAACGTCAGGTCATCAAAAGAAGAAAGAGAGGAGAGATAAAGAAAGAGCGCAGAATGAGAGGAGGCAGCTGTTGACTGCTTTCTCTCCCAAAGGTGATCCCAGTTTTCTTTTTAATGCAGAGTCCAATTAAAGTTCACTCATCCGCTCCGGAGAGAGAAATATATAACTCATCTCAATCTGACTGATAAATAGTTTAAAACACGTTTGCCTCTGCAACTTTCTGACCACGATGAAAACTGCAAATAACAAAGTCGATCTATCGTAGGAAACACGTTTACTCCACGTTTACTTTTAATGAAGATATTCTCCACCTTTCACATCACCTTTATTTGAGCACAAGTCACCCAAATGCATCTATTCAGGTGTTGAATGAAGGAGCCGCTAATCGCTATAATCTGATCTGCATTGCAGTTTGAAACCTTATTTATGCTTTTTGTTTAAAAAAAAAAACAAAAAAAATCCTTCTTTTCTTTTCTTTTTTTATGCACTTTTTCCTGTTCATTATTTGACTGGCACCATGATTTTGTTCTGTTTGTTCTGTATTCTGCTCAGATTTCACTTTCTGAACTTCCTGCCTTTGCCGTTTATTTTAATTAATAAAAGTTCTGTTATTTCCTCAGCCGCCAGTCTGTAAGCCTTCATTCGGGACCTCGTCTCCGGCGTCAAACACTCGCCCTGACCGCAGGAAAGAGAATAAGAAATGTGCTCTCAGAACTTTCAACTTGTACAGTTGTTATCTGAACTTTGGCCCGTTAAGAGATCATACATTTTAATGCAAACTTGCTATTATTCATAACTTTTGTTTCTGGCAGATGGAATAAAATATCTGTTCCCTTGTGTGAAGTTTTCTGAAGCTCGAACACTGACTGCAAGAATTTCAAGAAACCTCATTATCTCCACCAAGAAGGTATATATATATATATATATATATATATATATATACACATAAAGTTTCAGATCAAGTCCATTTGACTATTAAAAATAATAATTACTCATTTTATATCCAAAAATGTAAAACTCTGGACATTAATTTGACTAAAGTGTCATATTCTATTCATTTAAATACACTTGCACGTAATATCTTGCATGTGTTAACTACTGCAGTTCAGGATTTTGCACATTTAGTGAATAAAATGTCTCCTCTCATCCACTAAACCACCACTTCCAGCTACTTCAGTCAGATATAGAGTACCAAAATGCAAAACCAAACATAGTTTGATACATACTGCTATAACCCTCCTAAATAAATAGATAAGGTTTTAGCCTTTTATGTTTTGATTATGGTTTTTTTTTTTTATATTTTATATATAGTTTTTAAATTTTACACATGGAACAATCCACAACATGAAATCAAACATCAGAACAGGAAGAAGAAGAAGAAAAAAAATAAAAGAAATAAAAATAAAAGGGCGGCTGCAAGTCTTTTGTGAGTGGAAATGTCAGTGTGTGACATTTCCCCCAGTTTGTGTTTCTGTTCTGCCCCGCCTGTCTTCCATCTGCCCTGATTGTTCACACCTGTGTCTCGTTATCCCCTGTGTATATCTGGTCTTGTCTTTCCCTTGGTCCTTGTGGTTCCGTCCTGTTTCCTTCCTCCATGTGTCCTGCCAAGTTTTTGGTTTTTGATCCAGTGGTTTTTGTTAATCCTGCTCTGCAGCGTTTTTGGTTCTTGCCTTTTTTTTTTAAATAAAAGTTTTTTTGTCTCTCGCTCACCTGCATCTGGGTCCTCACCACACCAGCCTGACAGAACAGAACCACCATGGACCCAGCGGGAGAGAGTTTCGCCTTCTGGGACTACGTGTACCGGGAGGTGGAACTCTCTATTCCTGGTTGGCGGCACCCGGATGAGCTGGAATCCCCCTACCGGGGAACACGCCTGGCTCGGGGTGGGCCCAGGAGCATCCAGGCTCTGGAGTGACGCCGACGACGGCGTCGACGTCAGCCCCAGCTAGCTGCTGTTCCGGCGGTGGTCTTGGACACATCATCGGTGGTGGTCCCGGACGCATCAGCCCCTGCTCCGGTGATGGTCCCGGGCTCCCCCGCAGCCGGCTCCTCGTATCCTGTGTTCCCTGCCAAGTCAAAGTTCCCCGCCAAGTTCCCTGCCAAGTCATCCAAGCCCCACGCCAAGGCCCAAGCCTAGGCCTCGTGGAGGACCCCCCTGAGCTGTCTCGCCGGTCTGCCTGGTCCCGAGGACGGGCCCCGGAACTTTGGACGTGTGTTGATGTGTTTGTAAATCTCGCTATCGGTACTTTTCTACCGTCTACAAATGCCCAAATGTTCATATCTTTCATTACATTTATGAAGTGATTAGTCTCCTCCTGGTCTTGCGTTTCGCCAATATCCCATTAGGCTATACATGACCAAATATTCAGGTTAGAAAAGGAGTCACCCAGGGGTAATTTTCGGGTTTTTAAAAACCGGAATATGAGCAAATTACGTTTTTTCAAAGGGGTTATTGGTGTTTACATGGCCGTGCGCAACCGGGTTATTGCTAATATTCCGGTTTGAAAAGGGTTATTGACTGCATCTAAACGCAGTTATTGTATCTGAGACAGTGCTTCCTCCCAAAGTTTTGCTGATATTTCAGAGTTTAAATCTTTGGCCCAAGATTTAAACTCTGAAATATCAGCAAATCTTTGGTGTCTTGTTGCTGGACTCGCTGGACCCCCTTATTGCAAAGCAAATTTACTTTCGGCTACAATAAAGTTGAACTGAACTGAATTCTGGGGATTAAGTCCATAAAAATGTATGTCAGGTTATTATAATTGAGTTATTCCTCTAAAATTCATACTGGCTTCAGCTGCTTCAGAACTGCAGCTCTTCCTCAAAACTGGAAGGTTAAATGTTGTCGCTTAATTAAAACTGAAGGAGGCTTTCAGATGAGGAGAGAGACGTCTTTATGAACCAAAAAAAACAAAGTCCTTTGGCATTCTGTTTAAACATTTAGGAGCCTTGCAGGATAAACGACAAAACAAACATTCACATTCAAATTTAATTCACTAAACTGAAGGCCGAAACGGTGAGAAAGGTTTCTTCAGCGGATCTGAGAGCCGTTTGTGAGCGCAGCCGCCCACGGCCGGATAAACGTTGATCAGGGCCTTGAAAAGACCAAATGCCACAAATTCCTGCCTGTATTGATTGTTTGTCAACAACTGAGACTAGTAATTTACGAAGCTTGATTCCCTGCTCTGCCACAGACGTCTGAATCAATGCAGGGAAACGGCTCCTCCAGGAATAGTTCTGATCGAATCAGCCGGCTCAATTCTGCCGGAAATAAAGAAAAATAGGACAAATGCCCAAAATCGGGAGGATTGTTCGACCACTTTCCTGTTGATTCTGACCTTTAAATCCCATTTCTGTGTTCAAACCTGGAGGGATAAAGATTGAGGAGTGTCTTCATTGGTTTATTTTCTGTTTTTTTGTACTTTAACCCTTTTTTGTTTGCTGTTTTAGGGTCGAGGAAGGAGGAAGAGAAGAAAGATGGAAGGAAGGAAGGAGGGAAGGAAGGAAGGAAGGAAGGAAGGAAGGAAGGAAGGAAGGAAGGAAGGAAGGAAGGAAGGAAGGAAGGAAGGAAGGAAGGAAGGAAGGATGGAAGGAAGGAAGGGAGAAAAGAAGGATGGAAGGAAGGAAGGGAGGAAGAAGGAAGGAAGGAAGGAAGGAAGGAAGGAAGGAAGGAAGGAAGGAAGGAAGGAAGGAAGGAAGGAAGGAAGGAAGGAAGGAAGGAAGGAAGGAAGGGAGGAAGGATGGAAGGAAGGAAGGGAGGAAGGATGGAAGGAAGGAAGGGAGAAAAGAAGGATGGAAGGAAGGAAGGAAGGAAGAGAGAACAGAAGGAAGGGAGGAAGGAAGGAAGGAAGGAAGGAAGGAAGGGAGAAAAGAAGGATGGAAGGAAGGAAGGGAGGAAGGAAGGGAGGAAGGAAGGAAGGAAGGGAGGAAGGATGGAAGGAAGGGAGAAAAGAAGGATGGAAGGAAGGAAGGGAGGAAAGAAGGAAGGAAGGAAGGAAGGAAGGAAGGAAGGAAGGAAGGAAGGAAGGAAGGAAGGAAGAGAGAACAGAAGGAAGGGAGGAAGGAAGAAAGGAAGGAAGGAAGGGAGGAAGGAAGGAAGGAAGGAAGGAAGGAAGGAAGGAAGGAAGGAAGGAAGGAAGGAAGGAAAGAAGGAAGGAAGGGAGAAAACAAGGAAAGTAGGAAGGAAGGGAAAAAGGAAGGAAGGAAGGAAGGAAGGAAGGAAGGAAGGAAGGAAGGAAGGAAGGAAGGAAGGTACTTTAACCCTTTTTGTTTGCTGTTTTAGGGTCGAGGAAGGAGGAAGAGAAGAAAGATGGAAGGAAGGAAGGAGGGAAGGAAGGAAGGAAGGAAGGAAGGAAGGAAGGAAGGAAGGAAGGAAGGAAGGATGGAAGGAAGGAAGGGAGAAAAGAAGGATGGAAGGAAGGAAGGGAGGAAAGAAGGAAGGAAGGAAGGAAGGAAGGAAGGAAGGAAGGAAGGAAGGAAGGAAGGGAGGAAGGATGGAAGGAAGGAAGGGAGGAAGGATGGAAGGAAGGAAGGGAGAAAAGAAGGATGGAAGGAAGGAAGGAAGGAAGAGAGAACAGAAGGAAGGGAGGAAGGAAGGAAGGAAGGAAGGAAGGAAGGAAGGGAGAAAAGAAGGATGGAAGGAAGGAAGGGAGGAAAGAAGGAAGGAAGGAAGGAAGGAAGGAAGGAAGGAAGGAAGGAAGGAAGGAAGGAAGGAAGGAAGGAAGGAAGCTAAGGAAGGAAGGAAGGAAGGAAGAGAGAACAGAAGGAAGGGAGGAAGGAAGAAAGGAAGGAAGGAAGGAAGGGAGGAAGGAAGGAAGGAAGGAAGGAAGGAAGGAAGGAAGGAAGGAAGGAAGGAAGGAAGGAAAGAAGGAAGGAAGGGAGAAAACAAGGAAAGTAGGAAGGAAGGGAAAAAGGAAGGAAGGAAGGAAGGGAGGAAGGATGGAAGGAAGGAAGGGAGAAAAGAAGGATGGAAGGAAGGAAGGGAGGAAAGAAGGAAGGAAGGAAGGAAGGAAGGAAGGAAGGAAGGAAGGAAGGAAGGAAGGAAGGAAGAGAGAACAGAAGGAAGGGAGGAAGGAAGAAAGGAAGGAAGGAAGGGAGGAAGGAAGGAAGGAAGGAAGGAAGGAAGGAAGGAAGGAAGGAAGGAAGGAAGGAAGGAAGGAAGGAAGGAAGGAAGGAAAGAAGGAAGGAAGGGAGAAAACAAGGAAAGTAGGAAGGAAGGGAAAAAGGAAGGAAGGAAGGAAGGAAGGAAGGAAGGAAGGAAGGAAGGAAGGAAGGAAGGGAGGAAAGAGGAAGGAAGAAGGAAGGAGAAGACAGTACAAGGGTTAAAAGGGAGAAAGGAAAGAAGGGAGAAAAGAAGGATGGAAGGATGGAAGGAAGGAAGGAAGGAAGGAAGGAAGGAAGGAAGGAAGGAAGGGAGGAAAGAAGGAAGGGAGAAATGAAGGAAGGAAGGGAAGAAGGAAGGAGAGAGCAGGATGAAAGAAGGATAGGAGAATTAGACCCGAAGACAGTAAAAAGGTTAAAAGAGAAAAAAGTTAAAGATTTCACAAAACGCCTTCACACAGTAAATAGATTTGTTGATGAATCAAGGTACCGGGACCCGGTTGGGTTTATCCCAAGGACACGAACTGGGGGAGGAGCCTGGTACCCTGGGAGAAACCAGTTTAGACCAGTCGGAGGGGGATTTAAAAACTCGGCAGCCCGGTGGCTCAGTGGTCGGGTTGGACTCCCGGCCCGGCAGGAGTCTCTCCGTGTGTTTGTACGTCTGTCTTGTGCTGCTTGTTCTCCGGGTTCTCCGGCTTCCTCCTACAGTCCAGAAACACTTACATCCCTGCAGTCGCCGGGGCAACGGTCCTGCAGTCACCGGGGCAACGGTCCTGCAGTCGCCGGGGCAACGGTCCTGCAGTCGCCGGGGCAACGGTCCTGCAGGCGCAGTCACTGAGGCAGGTGGAGCTGCTGTTACTAAAGCCTGAATTATAGTTCTGCGTCACACCAACGCAGAGCACATGCCGTCACCGTGACGCCGTCATGAACCCTTTGGACTTCTCCGTCACTCCATTTCGCCGCGGTGCAATACCTCCCGCGACCACTAGTTCACGATCTTTTCCTGAATGGTTTATCCGACTTTTGTGCAAAAAACCAAAACAAAAAAAATCACACGTACACGAAGAAAAGAGCACTGAAAGTTCACGACTGCTTCAAACCGGAAATGCGTTGCTACCAAGCGAACCAATCACAGCCCTCTCGGTCTGCGTGTGGTCTGCGTCGACGCATAGCACACACCGTAGGCACGGCGTCGTTTTGACGCAGAACCATAACTCAAGCTTAAGGCAACGGTGTTACAGATGCAGTCGCTGGGGCAACGGATCTGCAGTTACCGGGGAAACCGTCCTGCAGATGCAGTCACCGGGGCAACGGTCCTGCAGTCGCAGTCGCCGGGGCAACCGTCCTGCTGTCACGGGGGTAACGGCCCTGCAGGCGCAGTCACTGAGGCAGATGGAGCTGCTGTTACCAAGGCAACGGTCCTGCAGATGTAGTTACTAAAGTACATTTTTGACCTATATTTGTTTCGCTTCGTCCGTGCAAACAAAGCTCAGTAACAGTCACGATTCCATAGTTTCAGCTGTATGTTTGCCATCTAAAAACATCTGTATTAACTTCATTTGTTGTTACAGATAATAATAATAATACATTTTATTTGGTGGCGCCTTTCAAGTCACCCAAGGTCACCTTACAAAGAATAAAAGCATAAAATAACAACATCAAGCATTATTAAAAGCAAACAACATCAACCAATATTAAAGCCACAGAGACAGTGTACAGTCAGAGGGAGTACTGTATGCCAGTTTGAAAATGTGAGTTTTGAGTGTGGATTTGAAAGTTACGATGGAGAATAATAAATGAATAACACGGTTATTACTGTTGTTGTTTGTTTCTTTAAGTTGGACATTGTTTTTTAAAGATCAGCCCCCCCCCCCCCCGGATGTTACCAAAGTGTCAACTAAAGAATAAAGTGATCTGGTGAAACACAAAAAGGTTTGCAGCTATTGATTTGCAACTTTTCTATAATCTGCAGTGGTTGATGTTTCCTCAACTCCCTCCTTCGCTCCTGATGCAGGATGAAGATGCTGCAAACTGAAACCAATCGCTGTAGATTAGTTTCTGGGCTTAAAGGACGTGTTAAAAGGAAGAGGCAGGCCTGGCAGAGACGGCGGAGAAAATGATTTCAGGGAGCAGATTTATTCATTTCCTCTCAGCCACCGTGAAGAAAACCCGCCAGCAGATGGTGCTGATGGTGCTGAGAGACTCTGGGAGCGCCCGGGGGTCTAGGACGGTCTCTGGGTCGGTCTTAGGAATGGGCGATATTTTACCGTTCACGATAAACCGTCAAAAAAAATTCCTCACGGTAATTTGTATCTCACGGTAAAAACGATAAATTCCCGTTGATGACGTTTTTGTGTAAAGACTTATTTATGGTACTGCGTTAAATCCACGCACAACGTGAAGGAAGGAAGGAAGGAAGGAAGGAAGGAAGGAAGGAAGGAAGGAAGGAAGGAAGGAAGGAAGGAAGGAAGGAAGGAAGGAAGGAAGGATGGAAGGAAGGAAGGAAGGAAGGAAGGAAGGAAGGAATGAAGGAAATGAGCCTGAAAGAAAGAAAGAAAGAAAGAAAGAAAGAAAGAAAGAAAGAAAGAAAGAAAGAAAGAAAGAAAGAAAGAAAGAAAGAAAGAAAGAAAGAAAGAAGGATAAATTCCCGTTGATACGTTTTTGTATAACAAACATGGCGGATCTGAGAGTGTGATAGATTTATAGTTACAAAGATGGAGTTGAATTGGTATTTTTTTTATCGTCATTTCTATCGTTATCGGGATAAATGCCAGAAATTATCGTGAGATAACGTGACCCCAGAGGGTCGGTCTCTGGGTTGGTCTACGGGTCAAATTCAAAGTCAAAGTAGCTTTATTGTCAATTCTTCACATGTCAAGACATACCAGGAATCGAGAGGACGTTTCCCACTTCCCTTGGTGAAACATATAAAGTGCGCAGGCACAACTGGTAGACAAGACATTTCCTAAAAAGTTTGCCTAAATACAACATTTACTAATACTAAGATGGTAGTACAAAAGGCAATTTTTGTAAAAAAAGAAACATTCTTTAGGGTGTATTTGGACATTGACAGTGCAAGTATTGATCAGGAGTAGCAGCATAAGTTCTGTATAAGTTAGGTTATTGTAGTGCAAATAGGCCATTTTGTAAAGGCAGCTGAAAAGTGTTCATAGTTCAGTTCCCTGTCAGTCTAGTCCAGGGGACGGCAACCTGCGGCTCTAGAGCCGCATGCGGCTCTTTAGCGCCGCCCTAGTGGCTCCTGGAGCTTTTTAAAAAATGTTTTACCTTCTTTTTTCTTTTCTTCCCCTTTTCTTATTTTTTTCCTTTTTTTCTTCCTTTTTAATCACGACATTTTAACTTTTTTCTCAACATTTTGACTTTTTTCACGAAATTTTGACTTTTTTCTCGACATTTCGACTTTTTTCTCAACATTTCGACTTTTTTCTCAACATTTCGACTTTTTTCTCGTGATTGTACTTCAACATTAATCTCGACATTTCGACTTTTTTCTCGACATTTTGACTTTTTTCTCGAAATTGTACTTCAACATTAATCTCGACATTTCGACTTTTTTCTCGACATTTTGACTTTTTTCTCAACATTTCGACTGTTTTTCTCGAGACTGTGCTTCAACATTAATCTCGACATTTAGACTTTTTTCTCAACATTTAGACTTTTTTCTCGAAGTGCATAATGAAAAAAAAATCTTCCATTTTGACTTTTTTCTCAACATTTTGACTTTTTTTCAACATTTTGACTTTTTTTCAACATTTCGACTTTTTTTCTCGAGATTGTACTTCAACATTAATCTCGACATTTCAACTTTTTTCTCGACATTTTGACTTTTTTCTGGACATTTCGACTTTTTTCTCGAAGTGCATAATGAAAAAAAAAAATCTTCCCCTAGTTCTAACTAATATAGAAACATGCAGCATGTGTTGTCTTCATTCTAAGGCTTATACAAGACTTTTTATTTTTTGCGGCTGCAGACATATTCGTTTTTTGCGTTTTTGGTCCAATATGGCTCTTTCAACATTTTGGGTTGCCGACCCCTGGTCTGGAGGATCTGGCTGGGGGGAGTGAGGGGAGAGAATTTAGCTTCCTGACCGCTTGGTGTGTGAAGCTGTTTCTGAGTCTGGTGGTGCGGCAACGGAGGCTCCTGTACCTTCTACCTGAGGGTAGGAGGCTGAACAGACTGTGTGCGGGGTGGCTGGTGTCGCTCACAATCGAGATAGCTTTCCGGGTGAGGCGGGTGGTGTAAATGTCCTTCAAGGAAGGGAGTGGGGCACCTATGATCTTCCCAGCTGTGTTCACTATGCGTTGCAGTGCTTTCCTGCTGTATTCGGTGCAGCTACTGTTGTGCCCTTAAATAGGGGAAAGTAGTGAGGGACGATGTATAAAAGACAGACACAGCTCTTGCCTTCACTCGATTGTATTAAGTCTAATCATAAAAAGTACAACAAAAATCACAGGTATTGTCTGAACACACTCAGTTACAGGACTACAGCCTCAACAACCAAATGAATCCTTATCCATTTCTTAAAGATGCAAATTACACCCTCAACCAATATAACACATGGATTCCAACCCAAATGAAATACATTTATCTTTAACTTATATCCTAATTAACACATTAACTAACTTATTAAAGTAATGAAATAATGTTTTTTAAGCACCATACAGACAATCTCGCAAATGAAATAAACAGTGCAACAGTCAGCCGCCATGTGGTGAGACAACAGTAGCATTTAGCTTAGCTTCCCACGATGACGGAGTTAGCAGTAACTTAAACAATATAAAATAACTCAATTCACTTGCTTCACTTAAAATAAACAACAATGACAGAATAAAAATCATCAAGAACGTGTCGCTAAGTTTATAGTGCTTTGTGTACAGTAATTACCTTAAATAGGGAAAAGTAGTGAGGGACAGACACAGCTCTTGCCTTCACTCGATTGTATTAAGTGAGGAAGAGGAGCGCTATTCCCCCTACTTGAACCCTGAGGTATTACCACTGGATTGACGCACAATTACCCCAAACACTTACACTTTAAATGTATATTCTTCACAGTAATAACTGGAGCAACTTAGCAGAAATAACAAAAAACTTATATTTTATAATACTCCGAAAAGGAATGAAATTATGTTTTCTAAAAAAAATTCAATTATTTCTTTTATTACCAAATACTCTCATCTGCCACACTACCGCCCCACACAGTGATGCAGCTTGACAGGATGCTTTCAATGGTGCCCCGGTAGAAAGTCTTCAGGATCGGTGTGGGAGCTCTCGCTCTCTTGAGCTTGCGGAGGAAGTAGAGGCGCCGCTGGGCTTTCTTTGCCAGTGATGCAGAGTTGGTGGCCCAGGAGAGGTCCTCACTGATGTGCACCCCCAGGAATTTGGTTCCGCTGACCCACTCCACAGCAGCACCATCGATGGTCAGTGGTGGGAGTTCAGTGTGGTCTCTCTGACTGGAAGTCGACCACAATCTCCTTAGTTTTGCTGACATTCAGCAGGAGGTTGTTGTCTCTGCACCACATGGTCAGAAGGTTGACCTCCTTCCTGTAGTGGGTCTCGTCGTTCTTGGTGATGAGACCCACCAGAGTTGTATCGTCCACAAACTTCACCATGTGATTGGTGCTGAAGGTTGGTGTGCAGTCGTGAGTCAGCAGGGTGAAGAGCAGTACTGTGAAGAGTGTAGTGAAGAGTGTGATGCTGCTCCAGGTGTTGTTGCCGACTCGGACTGCTAGTGGCCTCTCACTGAGGAAGTCCAGTATCCAGTTACAGAGGGAGGTGTTGAGCCCCAGCCGGTCCAGTTTGCAGATGAGTTGTTGTGGGATTATTGTATTGAAAGCTGAACTAAAGTCTATGAAAAGCATTTTCTCACATATGAATCTGCTTTTTCCAGGTCGGCTCCTCTGTCTGTCCTCCGGGGGTCTCCGGATCGGCTGCAGAACATTTTTAAACCTCTACCTAGACACTTTTCTACATCTGTACGTGTTTGGGGTAGGAATGGGTGATATTTTACCGTTCACGATTTACCGTCAAAAAAATTCCCCACGGTAAGAATTTGTATCTCACGGTAAAAACGATAAATTCCCGTTGATGACGTTTTTGTGTAAAACTGATTTATGGTTCTGTGTTAAATCCACGCACAACGTACGTGAAGGAAGGAAGGAAGGAAGGAAGGAAGGAAGGAAGGAAGGAAGGAAGGAAGGAAGGAAGGAAGGAAGGAAGGAAGGAAGGAAGGAAGGAAGGAAGGAAGGAAGGAAGGAAGGAAGGAAGGAAGGAAGGAAGGAAGGAAGGAAGGAAGGAAGGATGATTGGAAAGATATTAGCCTGAAAGAAAGAAAGAAAGAAAGAATAAAAGAAAGAAGAAAATGAGCAAGAAAGAAAGAAAGAAAGAAAGAATAAAAGAAAGAAGAAAATGAGCAAGAAAGAAAGAAAGAAAGAAAGAAATAAAGAAAGAAAGAAAGAAAGAAAGAAAGAAAGAAAGAAAGAAAGAAAGAAAGAAAGAAAGAAAGAAAAAAATGAGCCAGAAAGAAAGAAAGAAAGAAATGAGAAAGAAAGAAAGAAAGAAAGAAAGAAAGAAAGAAAAAAATGAGCCAGAAAGAAAGAAAGAAAGAAAGAAAGAAAGAAATGAGCCTGAAAGAAAGAAAGAAAGAAAGAAAGAAAGAAAGAAAGAAAGAAAGAAGAAAAGAAAGAAGAAAATGAGCAAGAAAGAAAGAAAGAAAGAAAGAAAGAAAGAAAGAAAGAAAAAAATGAGCCAGAAAGAAAGAAAGAAAGAAAGAAAGAAAGAAAGAAAGAAAGAAAGAAAGAAAGAAAGAAAGAAAGAAAGAAAGAAAGAAAGAAAGAAAGAAAGAAAGAAAGAAAGAAAGAAAGAAAGAAAGAAAGAAGGATAAATTCCCGTTGATGAGGTTTTTGTATAACAAACATGGAGGATCTGAGTCATTACAGTTTTGCAGTACAGGTGTAACTCATTTAATAGTTTTTTATCAATTAAATGTAATTGGTGTAGTTTAGTAGTATTTAGTATCTTTTAGAGCAGTGTTTTGGCTCCAAAGACTGAATGTGGTGATAGATTTATAGTTACAAAAGTGGAGTTGAATTGGTATTTTTTTTTATCGTTATCGGGATAAATGCCAGAAATGATCGTGATCATTTTTTAGTCCATACCGCCCATCCCTAGTTTGGGGAGCCTTCCCTCCATCCCTCCCTCCGTCTCAGAACAGCAGGAGAACTTTCCATCTTTGGGTTCTTTACTTTTCCGGAGGTCAGAACTGGACGGGACCTGACGGTCAAAGGCCGACCGCTTCAATCGACACCCTGAAATCAGATTTCACGCCGCGGCTCCGAGGGCTCGGCCCTAAACCCCGGCGTCTCTCCGTTCCCGCCGTCTCTGCCCCGGATTCCTCCTCTCTCATTCCTGCCGTGGCGTCTCCTCTGGCTTCTCCGTGTCCTTCTTAAGTTTCCCTGTCAGCCCTCTGGCCCCGAGGAGCATCTGCGCCCCCCTCGCTCCCCATATGCCCCGTGCCTTAAAGCCTGGCCGCCAACTCTGGAGCTGATCACTAATTCAGCAGCGACATGAATTAACAATCACACTTTTTTCCATCACACCAACAATCTTAGTGAGATGGAGTTTTTTTTTTTTCCATCTCTGACCTGCTTCGGGTTTTTGTTTGTACATCAAAACCGTCACACAAACAGCCCACAGGGGGTTCCAACCAGAACTGATCCCAGTCCACATGAAAAATGTAATTGTTCGTTATGGAGTCGTGAGCTCGTTAAGCTGCTCACGATTCAACTCTGCACCAAGTTTGATTCAATCTGGCCAAGTAGTTTATGGAGAAGTTGCTAAAGTGCGAAGATCCGTATTTACAGAGCGTCACTCTTCTAGGTGGAGGGAAATTAGACTTGTAGGTCTGAAAACCGGTCTCAGTCTCGGGTCTCTGGGTCTCTCCAGGTCTCGGACTCGGATAACTGAGAGTCCGTTGCACCAAGGTGACGGAATCTGGTGATCAGCAGTTCTTCCTCTTGTTAATGTACAGTTTTGTAAACTATTCGTATTTTGCATTTGATTTAATGCTTTGGTGCATCTGCATGTGTCTGTATTTAATTACAGTTTTGTGTTTATAACAGCCTTGTTTGAATAAATATAGAATAGAATAGAACGGGGGTCGGCAACCTGCGGCTCTGGAGCTGCATGCGGCTCTTTAGCGCCGCCCTAGTGGCTCCTGGAGATTTTTCAAAAATGTTTGACCTTTTTTTTCCCTTTTTTTCTTCTTTTTTTCCTTTTTTCCTATTTTTTTCTTCTTTTTCCTTTTCTCTCTTTTTTTTTCTTCCTTTTTAATCTCGACATTTTGACTTTTTTCTCAAAATTTTGACTTTTTTCTCGACATTTCAACTTTTTTCTCAAGATTGTACTTCAACATTAATCTCGACATTTCGACTTTTTTCTCGAAAATTTGACTTTTTTTCCTCGACATTTCGACTTTTTTCTCTAAATTTTGACTTTTTTCTCGACATTTCGACTTTTTTCTCGACATTTCGACTTTTTTCTCTAAATTTTGACTTTTTTCTCGACATTTCAACTTTTTTCTCATGATTGTACTTCAACATTAATCTCGACATTTCGACTTTTTTCTCGAAATTTTGACTTTTTTTCCTCGACATTTCAACTTTTTTCTCGACATTTCAACTTTTTTCTCGAAATTTTGACTTTTTTCTTGACATTTCGACTTTTTTCTCGAAATTTTGACTTTTTTCTCGACATTTCGACTTTTTTCTCGACATTTCAACTTTTTTCTCGAAATTTTGAATTTTTTCTCGACATTTTGACTTTTTTCTCAAAATTTTGACTTTTTTCTCGACCATTCGACTTTTTTCTCGAAGTGCATAATGAATAAAAAATCTTCCCCCAGTTATAACTAATACAGATACATGCAGCATGTGTTGTCTTCATTCTAAGGCTTATACAAGACTTTTCATTTTTTGCGGCTCCAGACATATTTGTTTTTTTGTGTTTTTGGTCCAATATGGCTCTAAAACATTTCGGGTTGCCGACCCCTGGAATAGAAGATTAATCGGGATTAATAGTGAGATTAAAAGCAGCATCACCTATCCAGTGCAAGACAGTACAAACAGTGTTCAATCAATATACAATATATATAGATCCTATTTACAGATAATTACACATAATTACATATGTAGTGGAATATTGCACATAGGCCAGGACAAAGTATTGCACGGTAAAAACCGTAATTGCACATGACGACATTCACATTCTGTTCAGGGTGGTTATGGCTTTAGGGAAAAAGCCTATATATGAATAATATTTGCATATCGTTTTGATTGATTAAGCATCAGGTCCATGGTGCTGATGTTCTACAATCATGCAGGATCAGGACATTACTAGGTTTGTTTTTTTCTCGGTCTTGAGCTGAACTAGTCTTGGTCTCGGTTTAGGCAGTTTTTGCATCCAGGACCGTGTGGATCAGCGGCCGACCCAACCAGCATTCAGGCCGCTAAACATTCACGTCTTCACACTGTGAAGCATTTACAAATCAGATTACAGGAACTTGACTGTCTGCAGTGGAGAACGTGTCGAGTAAACTGAAATGAAAAATGCAACAATGACAAACTTGTACTTTTGCAAAACCTCAAGATGAGTTTGCAAGAAAAACTGGACGGAACAAGAACTGAGGGAGCTCATCACTCGGTGTCCTCACTGCCAGGATCAATACGAGGAGCTGCGAGGAGGCAGACGCCAGTGATCCAGCAAACCCCAGAACAACCTGCCTGAACCGGGTCCAGGGTTCATCACGATTGAAGTTGTGCTGTTTTCTGAAGGAGTTTCTACACCGCAGAGCGGAGCAGGTAGGAGCAACAACCTGACTAACTCACCAATCCACCAATGGTTGTAAACCTGGAGGTCCAACATGCTCGAAAATTTCAAATGTATCTTTATTCTATGTTTAGTGCTTTTATCTTGTTTGTTTTTGGCCTGTTAGTGTGTTACTGTGTCTTGTGTTATTAATGCTGATGTTACTGTTGCTGCTTCATGCTGTTTTCGTTTGTAGCAATTGTCTGTTGTTGAGCTTATGTTAACCTGTGTGTGTATGCAGAGGTGGACAGAGTACTCAACCCCAGTACTTGAGTAAGAGTACAAATACTACTGGTCAAAATTTACTCCGTTAAAAGTAAAAGTAGCTCAGTCAAAATATTACTTGAGTAAGAGTAGAAAAGTACTTGCTTTTAAAGGTCCTTAAGTATCCAAAAGTAAATGCTTTTAAATTTACTTTAAGTAAAAGTAAGAGTAAGAGTAAGAGTAAATTTCTTATTTTCCACATCAGTAAATTACTATATTTTTTCTAAAGGCTCTGTCTTGACTTGTTGCAGCTATGCCTTGACTTGTTGCAGCTCTGTCTTGACTTGTTGCGGCTCTGTCTTGACAAACGCAGGCTACTTTGGCGGTATCGTTTTGAGGAGGCTTGACGTATTTCTGCTTTACGTACATCCCAGTGGAGAGCGTGCACTGTGATAGGTCTCCTCCTTTGACAAAAACAGCTTGTGTCCAATAGGATTTTAGGGAAGAAGAAAAAAGAGCAGACCTGAAAGTAACGAGTAAAAATATTTGTCTTGGAAATGTATTCAAGTAAGAGTAATAAGTACCAAAGAAATCTAATACTCAAGTAAAGTACAAATCCTCTGGATATGTACTTAAGTACAGTACTCAAGTAAATTTACTCTGTTACTGTCCACCACTGTGTGTATGTATTTTAGCTTAGTCTCTTACCTTTTAATCTTTATTCTGATGTAGCCTTCTTATTTGGATTGATTATATCTTAATAATTTTTCTTTTAGGTTGACTATTTTACACCAGTCCAGGGACAGCAGATGCAAAATAGCCTTTTTGGCTAATTCTGGCATATTTTACATTTGTTTAAATGTATTATTAATGTGCATTGTCCCTGATAACTAAACCTTTAAATAAATAAATGAATAAATAAAAAGTCATCACAGATGCTAAACACATGCCGCATTATTGAATGAACATGTTAGCCTGTCCAGACGTCACATGACTGTCACGGCTCAGACAGAGAACCCAAATGCACGACACCAAACACAATCAGAGTCCAAGAGGCTTTAATCAGGGTCAAAGGCAGGCAGGGGTCAAAACCGGGTAGTCAGGCAGATCAGGCAAACAATCCAATGGGGCAGGCAAAAATCCAAAAACCAGAATCAGGCAGGGTCGCAGACAGGCAGGCAAGCAGAAAACAGATCAGAATCGGGAACGCTGGAAAGTGAGGCAAAAACACTCTACAATCTGGCAAACTAGAAGGTGGAAATGGGCCGGTATATGAGGGGAACTGCTGATGAGGGAAACCAGGTGTGGAGCTGGGCAGGGGAAGCACAGGTGAAGGGAATGAGTGGATCTCAGGCTGATTAGGGTGGCAGGATCTGGAAAGACAGGGGAGTGAGTTAAACAGTAAAAAAAAATCCTATCCTACTGAGAAACCATGACAATGACGTTTAAACCTTTACCAAATCCCTGCTAACTGTTGACAACCAGCTATCACCAAATCATCTTCATCCATCAGGTAGTTGATGATGTCACTCGTTACACCCTGGAGCCCCTACAGGGGGCAAATGCCATATAAGAGCTGAGCCTGAGATTAGTCCAGGTGTAAATAAACCAACCCGTCCATCGGTCCCACAGACGTTCAAAAGCTTTGATAAATAATCCACACAAAGGTTAAAAGAAAGGGAGACGAAAGTCTGCCGACACACTATTTTACCACATTTCACGTAAATGGATCGTGAACAGACCAAAAAATCCAGACTTCTCTTCTGTTGTGTAACTTATAAACCACTTTTCAGGATTTCCACAATCAAAAGCTTTGATGCATCAATAAAACAAGTAAAAACTGGGGAACGATGTCTGTTATACAGATTTAAGAACTCCTTAAAGGAAAACACACACATATTAGTGCCATGTTTGGGTTTAAAACAGGGCTGTCAGTTGATTCCACTTTTTAATCCTGATTAATCCAAAGATTTTCATAGTTAATTTGCAATTATTCACAATGAACACATATTTTTTTTAAAATGTTCTATTTACCTTAAAAAGATATTTTTCAGACTGCAATAATACAGCTTTAAGTGTTTGTTGTTAAATGTCAAAAACGTGTCCTGAAAGTCTAGAGAGGACAAACTTTGGTTGATCTGAGTAGTTCTGACGGTTTAATTAACATATTTACAGCCTGGTTCAAAGACGCCGTTGGTTTGTTTTGGGACGACTCTGAGGGGGGTTCATTTGTTTTAACCACATCAGGCGAATTTATATAAAGAAATGCCTTTAATCATAATGCGATTGATTGACAGTTGGCTCAGCCAATGACTGAACATCATCGATGTAACCCAGCGTGGAAAACTTCAGGGCCGAGGGCCATATTTCCTAAAACATGCATTAATATTGCGCTTAAAAAGAAAGTGGCGATAAATATTTACGCTATTTACGCGTTATTAACACGTTATTATCCCATAATTAGCATGTTATCACGTTATTAACGTGTTATTGGCGCATTATTAATATGTTATTAACATGTTAATAAAGCGTTAATAATGCGTTAACATGATATTAAGAAGTTATTATCACATAATTAGCATGTTATCACGTTATTAACGTGTTATTGGCGCGTTATTAAGAAGTTATTATCACGTAATTAGCATGTTATCACATTATTAACATGTTATTGGCACGTTATTACCGCGTTAACACGTTATCACATAATTAGCATGTTATCACATAATTAACGTGTTATTACCGCGTTATTAACACGTTATTAACATGTTAATAAAGCGTTAATAATGCGTTAACATGATATTAAGAAGTTATTATCACATAATTAGCATGTTATCACGTTATTAACGTGTTATTGGCCCGTTATTAAGAAGTTATTATCACGTAATTAGCATGTTATCACATTATTAACGTGTTTGGCTCTTTATTACCGCGTTATTCACACGTTATCACATAATTAGCATGTTATCACATAATTAACGTGTTATTACAGCGTTATTAACACGTTAATAACACGTTAATAAAGCGTTAATAATGCGTTATTAACATGATATTAGAGAAGTTATTATCACATAATTAGCATGTTATCACGTTAACGTGTTATTGGTGCGTTATTAACATGTTATTAAGAAGTTATTATCACGTAATTAGCATGTTATCACATTATTAACGTGTTATTGGCGCGTTATTACCGCGTTATTAACACGTTATCACATAATTAGCATGTTATCACGTAATTCACGTGTTATTAATGCGTTATTAACACATTAATAATGCATTAATAATAGGTTAATAACATGTTATTAACACATTATTAAAGTGTTATTGGCGCGTTATTAACACTTTATTAACACGTTAACTGTGATGACCCTAGTTTATAACCACAGTGACTGTCGGCGGTCGGGACAAACATTCAAATCGTGTTCAGTACAGCCAGAGCTATTAATTATCTTTGATAATGTTCACAAATAAACCAGGTAACATGGAGCTAAATAAATAAAAACTTTTCTGGAACGTGTTGTAGTTCTGAGAAACAGAAATATGGACGAATTCTGATGAATTAAATGAGGTTATCAAGAAAATAAACATGATTTATGAGCTTTATGGGGTTCTTTTCATATCCTTTGTTGTGATTTGGGGTTGTACAAAACTCAACCCCCCCAGTTACGAGACGCCTGTAAATAACAACAGCTTTGGTTCAAATCCTGGAACAGCTGATTAACGACACAGAGTCATTAATGCATGTTTAATTAACGCAGGAGAACATGGCTGCGTTCACACTGTCGGTCACGTTCCTGAAGAAGAAACTCTTCTCCACCTCAGCGACATCCTTCCAGCCAAAAGAAAATCAGGGGGGATGGTGGATTTTATCATATGGGGACAGATAATTTGTGCTGATTACAAATAATATAATGTATTACAAATAATAGCACTGACAAAAACAGCTGCAAAAATACTGCAGGAATGACATAGCAGCAGTTAAATGCAGCCTTCTGTAAGCTTTAAATATCCACTGGGCTTACATCAAATACATCAAAACACTACAACAATAAAAAACAGTTCTCTGAACTTATCAGTATGATTATGTCCTACACAAGATAAGTAAAATGGATCACTGCAAAAACTCAAAATAAGAATATTTGTCCTATTTTAGTGATGCACCGATTGTTCGGTAACCGAAATTGTTCGGCCGAAAATGGCAAAAAAACACTTTCGGTGTTCGGTGGAATAAGTGGGAAAAAAAAACGAACAATTAATAACGGCGTTGTAATATAAGGAAATAGACTGGCCGCTCCCATAACAGTTGCGCACCACAAACATAAATCATTGGCCAACCAAAAAGTGACCACATAAGAATTTTTACCTAACATTCACCGGGAGGTGGAACCAAAACAACATAATGCTGGGAAATTAAAAAATGTTCAGTTTTTTATGTTCAATAAATATTTTTTACCTTGTAATTTTGTAAAAGATTTTTTTCTTTGAAAAGCATGCCTAAATCAAATTTGTTTGATTTATGCAATGGTGAAGAAATTGGCAAAATAAATGAAAAACTGCGAACCATGAACCATGTTCGGTATTGTTCGGTATTCGGGCAAGTGTGCATCACTATCCTATTTCTAGTTAAAATGTATCATTTTAGTAAAAAAAATCTCATTACACTTAAAGGAGCTTGAGGCTCCTTTTAAGAAATGAGACTCTCTAGCGCCACCCTTCACCACGACGGCCGTTGGGGGTACTGCAGCCAACAGTGAAGCCGGCACGGGAGAACGGGGAGAACGCACATGCAGCGTCATGTGACGTAACATCCGCAGCCCAGCGCGGGAAATTCGGGACCGAATTGCAGCACATTTTGCAGCACACAGCCTGTTCAAGGAAACGGAGAGATACACTAGAGGGCTCATTCTTTTGGGTTTGGAACGCTTCATCTGACATTATTACTAGAAAACTTAAAACGTATACGGAATTTTTTCATAAATCCTGCCACAATCCGGCCTCAAGCTCCTTTAAAACAAGACTCATCACTGAAAAAAACAACAATTTTCACCTGTTTCAAGTAGATTTTCACTTAAAATAAGTAGAAACATCTGCCAGTGGAACAAGATTTTTTTGCTTCTAATAAGAAGATAAATCTTGTCCCACTGGCAGATTTTCCTACTTATTTCAAGTGAAAATTTACTTGAAACAGGTGAAAATTGTCAAATAAGTTATTTTTCTGGTGTTATTTTTCTGGTGATGACTCTAAATGTTGAAATAGCAGTAAAACCACATTCATTGATGAAATGACATAAGGGATGGAAAGTTTTACAGGGGGGATGATTTGGACCGTTTTTATTTCACCCCCCCTCAACTCCAGTCCTCCTTCCAGCCCCCGTGAGCCTTCGCCTCGTCAAACGTCTGAACCGCTCCTTGATTGGCTGCCCCCGTCTGTTGCTCGACAGCCACATCGCCGTGACCCATTTCCTCTCCGTTCACTTTCAGACTTAATCAGAACCAGTTTTCCAGAGTGTCAGCCCAACTGGATCACCCACAATCCCACTGCGTGACACACTCGTCCGCGCCGCCACCGTTCTCCCCGCTAATAGCTGAACTCAGCACTAAAAACCACCCTTGAATGACACGTCGGATATATTTACACTCTCCCTTCTGCAGCAGGCAGTTTTTTATTCCTCTAAACTTTGCCAGTGTGGAATAAGTTATAAGTTTATGAGGTTTGAGCTGCGGCAGATGGTTGCTATCCCCCGGCCGGCTGCCCATCACAACTTCCTCCTCCATCCGCGGTGACGGGTCAGGACTTAATGGATGTTTTTATTCGTTTTAATTCTCTCGGTGTTCAGCACTTTGGCCAACTCTGTTGTTTTTAAAGTGCGTTGTAAATAAAAGTGAGTTGAGACAGAAATAATCCTGAATACAACCCCCTCTGTGACACTTTTATTTTACGTCAATAAATTAGTTGTAAAATGTCAGCCGGAGGGCAGAAGTGGTGGACTGTGTTTGCTGTGGACGGACTCAAGCCAAAGCTCTTTTGTTGTGTGGTAAACTTTGGCTGGCCTCGTCATGACTGCTATTAATTAATCATCTCTGCACGAAAGATCAAACAAGTGTTCACCACAAAACGCTTGAGAATCACTTTGCAAGGGAAGCTGAAACACTTTTCATGAGAAAGCAAATGCATCTTCCGTTTTCCATCAGTGACTACGTTTGCATGCAGTCAAAATTGGGGTTAAGGTCAATATTCCGGTTACTGAAACATTGGGATATTACTATTTAAAACTAGCAAAATTGTCTGAAATCACAGAAGAGTATAAGGGCCATGCAGGAGAAAAAATATTTGAGAGGGGAAGATTTTTTTATTGTGCACTTCGAGAAAAAAGTCGAAATGTCGAGAAAAAAGTCGAAATGTCGAGAAAAAAGTCAAAATATCAAGAAATACAATTTCGAGAAAAAAGTCAAAATGGCGAGATTAATGTTGAAATACAATTTCGTGAATAAAGTGGAAATGTCTCCTCTGGCCCATCAAATCCAGTTAGGAGAGCGACTGACAGCTCTGCAGCAGCAGCCGTAACTAACTAACTAACTCACATCCTTGGAGTGGAACGTTAAGGGTACGTTTCTGAAGTTATGCAACTGCATATGTGTGATATGTGTTTCAAATCTATATCGTAACGAAATTTTGACTTTTTTCTCGAAATTGTACATCAACATTATTCTCGACATTTCGACTTTTTTCTCAACATTTCGACTTTTTGCTCGAAGTGCATAATGAAAAAGCCTCCTCTAAAATGTTATTTTTATTTTTCTCCTGCTGGCCTCGTCATGACTGCTATTAATTAATCATCTCTGCACGAAAGATCAAACAAGTGTTCACCACAAAACGTTTGAGAATCACTTTGCAAGGGAAGCTGAAACACTTTTCATGAGAAAGCAAATGCATCTTCCGTTTTCCATCACTGACTACGTTTACAAGCAGTCAAAATTGGGGTTAAGGTCAATATTCCGGTTACTGAAACATTGGGAAAAATCTGTTTCCATATGTGAGCAAACAGGGTTATCCCTGTATACATGGTGATTAATCATTTGGGATTTCTCCATCAAACCAGCGACGCACGGAGAACGTCATGATGCAATTCCCATCATTTCCGCTTCTTCTTCCTGTATCCAAATCCAAAACAACAACAATAACAGCAGCACGGCGGATAATGAACAGCCTAGTACAGGGGTCAGCAACCTGCGGCTCTAGAGCTGCATGCGGCTCTTTAGCGCCGCCCTAGTGGCTCCTGGAGCTTTTTCAAAAATGTTTGACCTTTTTTTTTCCTTTTTTTCTTCTTTTTTTCTCTTTATTTTCTCTTTTTTTTCTTCTTTTTTTCCTTTTTTTCCTTTTTTTCTTCCTTTTACCTTTTCCTTTTTAATTCAACTTTTTTCTCGACATTTCGACTTTTTTCTCGAAATTTTGACTTTTTTCTCGACATTTCGACTTTTTTTTTTTTAGAAATTTTGACTTTTTTCTCGACATTTACACTTTTATCTAGAAATTTTGACTTTTTTCTCGACATTTCGACTTTTTTCTCGAAATTTTGACTTTTTTCTCGACATTTCGACTTTTTTTTTTAGAAATTTTGACTTTTTTCTCGACATTTACACTTTTATCTAGAAATTTTGACTTTTTTCTCGACATTTAGACTTTTTTCTCAACATTTCCCCTTTCGCCATTTGCCTTCAATCTAAGGCTTATACAAGACTTCTCATTTTTTTGCGGCTCCAGACATATTTGTTTTTTGTGTTTTTGGTCCAATATGGCTCTTTCAACATTTTGGGTTGCCGTTTTGTCGTTTTGTTTCTCGGCCCTGTAGTTACACCTTTTTCAGCGTTTTCCATTGGTGCTTGATCTGGTCTGGCGTTCCTACAAATCCTGCTTTGCGCAACTTTTTGCTCACCTTTTTTGTAAATCTTCTATCCCGGTACTTTCTACCGTCAACAAATGACAAAATGTTCATATCTTTCATTACATTTATGAAGTGATTAGTCTCCTCCTGGTCTTGGTTTCTCCGTGTTTATAAGAACTTCCTGGACTCAAAAGAACAAGATTCCTTGCGAAAAGAACATGCGCAGAAAACAAATCCCTGTTCCTTTTGATGGGGAAATCCCGTTAGGCGTAAAGCTTGAGTTATGGTTCTGCGTCAAATCGACACCGTGCACACGCCGTCACCGTGACGCCGTCGTGAACCCTTCGGACTTCTCCGTCACTTCATTTCGTCACGGTACAGTACCCCCCGTGACCGCTAATTAGCGATCTTTTCCTGAATGGTTTATCCGAGTTTTCCGGTCACAGTGAATCAAAGAGATAAGGACAACTATTGTGCAAAAAAACAAATTAAAAAAAAATCACACACACACAAAGAAAAGAGCGCTGAAAGTTCACGACTGCTTCAAACCGGAAACCGGAAATGCGTTGCTTCCAAGTGAACCAATCACAGCCCTCTCCGTCTGCGTTTGGTCTGCGTCGCTATAAGTAGGAAAATCTGCCAGTGGGACAAGATTTATCTTCTCATTACAAGCAATAAAATCTTGTTCCACTGGCAGAATTTTCTACTTATTTCAAGTGAAAATCTACTTGAAACAGGTGAAAATTTATGTTTTTTCCAGTGATGAGTCTTGTTTTAAATGTAATGAGATTTATTTACTAAAATGAGACATTTTAACTAGAAATAAGACAAATATTCTTGTTAAGATTTTGAGTTTTTGCAGTGATCCATTTTACTTATCCTGTGAAGGACAGAGTCATATTGATAAGTTCAGAAAACTGTTTTTTATTGTTGTGTTTTGATGTATTTGATGTAAGCCCAGTGGATATTTAAAGCTTACAGAAGGCTGCATTTAACTGCTGCTATGTCATTCCTGCAGTATTTCTGCAGGTGTTTTGGTCACTGCTATTATTTGTAATATATTATATTATTTGTAATCAGCACAAATTATCTGTCCCCATATGATAAAATCCACCAACCCCCCTGATTTTTTTTTACAACTCGAGTACTGGGCACTCGTGTCGTTAGGACTCTGGTCCGAACGCTGCACCAAAAGGCCACGACACGACGGTCAGGGCCGTCACTGGTCGTCGTCAGTGGTGGCCGAGCGTTTCCATGGCAACCGTCAAAAGCGAAAGTAGTTCCTAATCTGTAGATAACGATGCAGCAGCAAAAGTGTCAAACGCACAGACTAATTTTTGTGATTTCTAAAAACCACCTGATCTCCTTTTTTACCCAGAAAGCCGCGGGGCGCCGCAGAGTCATTGGTTGATTGGCGTCTGGCCTGCAGCCCGAGCAGCATGCCGGGACGTTGCGTGTATCTGAGCATCTGTCTCCACGCACGCCGCCCGTACGTGGGTGATTAAAGGTGGCGTGCGCCTTTCCACGTGGCAGTCAGTCCAAGGACGGAGTTCAAAGCTGCAGCGGGTTGGAGTGGAGCTCTTTGAAGCCCCCTCACGACCCCCCCTCCCCGGGGGCAAACGTGCCTTATTTTGGCTTTAATGTTTCCATACATGAATACTTCATATTCCTGCTCTGAGGAACAACAGCCCCCCTAGAAATAAGTGTAATATCTATTATATCTAGTAGAAATACCTTTGCCAATGGGGTAAGAAATGTTTTCTTTACTATTTAAAACAAGAAAAATTGTCTGAAATTATGGAAGAGTATTAGGGCCATGCAGGAGAAAAAAATATTTGAAAATATTTTTATTGTGCACTTCGAGAAAAAAGTCAATGTCGAGAAAAAAGTCGAAATGTCGAGATTAATGTTGAAATATAATTTCGTGAATAAAGTGGAAATGTCAAATCCAGTTAGCAGAGCGACTGGCAGCTATGCAGCAGCAGCCGTAACTAACTAACTAACTTACATCCTTGGAGTGTAACGTTAAGGGAACGTTTCAGAAGTTATGCAACTGCATATGTGTGATATGTGTTTCAAATCAATATCGTAATGAAATTTTGACTTTTTTCCCGAAATTGTACTTCAACATTAAAGGGAAAGTTTGGTTTTTTACAACCTGGACCTTATTTCTGGCATTTTTTATGGTCGTATACTCACCCAGGAAAGTTTGGTGTCATTTGGAGTCCTTCGGAGGATATTAGGAGTTTTTTGCGAGCCGCTTCTCCATATAATGGTAGCGCATGAGGGCACAGCGGGACACAGACGATGCAGCGTCTAAATAACACATGATTGCCGCGAAACTCGTCATTTATTTTATGAATCACTAGATCTGCTTCCAGGACCTGTTGTCTACATCCGGGGCTGTGTGTGTAACAAAGAAATCAGTTTGTAAACAAGACCTCTGAACTCATGACGTCATCTCTGTGCGCGCACTCTGTCCTCCGTTCAGTGAGCTCTTCAGCCGTATACTCCGGCTCAAAACGGTAAGGACGTCCATCATATTCAAAGTCGTCGTCCACAACCTCAGAATTTGACAAATATTCAGACATGTTTCAAATAACTAACAGTAAACTAACAGTAGCGAACTCCAGCTGTAGACAGAGCTGTGTCTGCGATGCGCGCACAAAAACGCTCACTTTTTACGTGACTTGTATAAAACGCCGCTTTTTACAGCGTTTTTTGTGCTCAAAACTGCGCTTTTTATGCCCCCTTTTTTTGGCAGCGCATTTATTCAAGCCCTTTTTGGCCCTTTTGGCCCTTATGGCTTGCCATAAGGGGCTGGAATGGGCCTTGCACTTGAGTAAATGGGCCTTGGCTATGGCAAGCCGTTTTAACTTACGTTTTAATTAAATTGCTAAGTTTAACTATCCGAAATTAACATTGCAGATATCTACAACTGCATTTTGACTAGTCAGAATTGTCATTCAAGATATCTATAAAGTCATTTTGACTAGTCAAAACTCTAATTCAAGATATCTGTAATTACATTTTGACTAGGCAGAATGGAAGTTATCTCAAATTCAAGATATCTCTAATTAAAATTCATTTCAAGATATCTATAACTTGATTACAGATATCTACAATTAAATTATGACTATCCCTAATTCCAGTTTGAGATATCTACAACGTCATTTTGACTAGTCATA